>NC_041393.1:594103827-594167759 GCF_002162155.2 Triticum dicoccoides
CCCCCACATCGACCAAATAATCAACGCTACCGCATGACACGACTCATTGTGCTTCCTCGACGCATATTTCGAATACCACAAATCAAGATGGCAGAGTCCGATCAGGCCACAACAACATTCATCACACCATACGGCCCCTTCTGTTTCAACACCATGCCTTTCGGGCTCAAAAATGCTGGGGCAACCTATCAACGCATGATTCAGACATGCCTGGAAAAACAAATCGGCAAAACAGTGGAGGCATGCGTAGACGACGTGGTCATCAAAACCATACACGTCGAATCTTTAATAGACGACTTGAGGCTTACGTTCGATAATCTCTGAACATATGACATCAAGCTCAATCCAGAAAAATGCGTTTTCGGCGTACCTGCCAGAAAGATCTTGGGCTTCATTGTTTCCAATAGAGCAATTGAAGCAAATCCGGCCAAAATTCGAGCTCTCTCACAGTTGGCTACCCCAACAGATCTCAAGCAAATCCAGAAATTATCTCGATGCGTGGCTGCCCTAAGTCGCTTTATATCCCGATTGAGAAAAAAGGCACTACCTTTTTATCAGCTTCTTCGACGCACCGAACACTTTGAGTGGACGGATGCGGCTACGGCCGGACTGGAAGAAATAAAGGCCCTATTGGCCAGCAATCCAATCCTGGCCGCGCCAAATATCGGCGAACCCATGATGTTATATATAGCTGCAACACACCAGGTTGTAAGCGCAGTGCTCGTTGTCGAACGAGAGATGGGCGGACACAAGTTCCCGCTTCAAAAGCCGGTATACTATGTATCCACTTTCCTCACTCCATGCAAGTCACGGTACCCACATTATCAAAAGATAGCATACGTGGTCTTCATGGCATCCCGGAAACTATTCCACTACTTTCAAGAGTGTTCAATCACGGTGGCCTCTGAAGTACCACTCAACGATATAATAAATGGGGAAGGGATAATGAGATTTATGCCCCTAGTTGTGTCCCACTTGTCTGTTTTACTCCTAATTCTCAGAAGTCGCCGGTTCTGTCCAAGTCACTTTACTCCTCTTATGCTTTTGCCCTTTGACCGTTTGACCGCCAGTTTGAAAAATTCATAACTAATTCATACTAAATCATAAAATTGCAAATAAGATACCAAAATGTTCAGAAAAATATCACCTATATGTCAGTGTCATTTGCATTCATGAAAAAAGTGTTGGAAAGTGCCCATACAAGTTTTAGCTCTTGTGCTACCACCATGAATAGTAAAATCTAAAAAAGTTCAAAAAAATTCAAAAAAAAATTTGGTGGCAAAGAATGAAAAATGTTTTAAGTGCCTGCCAAGTTTCATCAGGGAGTAACATTCGTGGGTGCCGCGGCAAAAAAAAAATCAGCACTCCGAAATAGATTATTTTTTTGCCATGACTTACACGAATGTCGTTCCCTAATGAAACTTGGCAAGCACTTAGAACAATTGTCGTTCTTTGCCATCATATTTTTTTTTGAATTTTTTTGAACTTTTTTATTGTTTACTATTCATGGTGGTATCAAAAGAGCTAAAACTCGTATGTGCACTTTCCAACACTTTTTTCATGAATGCAAATGACACTGACATATAGGTGATGTTTTTCTGAATATTTTGGTATCTTATTTGTATTTTTCCGATTTAGTATGAATTAGTTTTGAAGTTTTCAAACTGACGGTCAAACGGTCAAAGGGCAAAAGCATAAGAGGAGCAAAGTGACTTGGACAGAACTGGTGACTTTTGGGAATTAGGGGTAAAACAGACAAGTGGGACACAACTAGGGGCATAAATCTAATTATCCCTAATAAATAACCGCGATGCCACGGGACGGATTGCTAAGTGGGCTATCGAGCTCCTCCCATTCGACATCATATAAAAACCACGACGAGCCATTAAGTCGCAAGTACTGGCTGACTTCGTCGCCGAATGAACAGAAGCCGAACTTCCTAAAGAGTACCGCGCGTACTCCAATTGGATCATGCACTTTGATGGCTCTAAGATGCCGGCTAGTCTGGGAGCAGGCGTTGTCCTGACATCCCCCACCGGAGACACAGTCCAATACGTACTCCAAATATTATACACAGACTCCAACAATGCAGCCGAATACGAGGCTCTGTTGCATGGTCTTTGGATGGAAGTCTCCATGAGCAATCAACGCCTAGAAGTGCGTGGGGATTCGAACCTCGCAATATCTCAAATAAATGGAGACTTTGACGCCAAGGACCGAAAAATGGCGGCTTACCATAATGCCGTCCTCAAAATGTAGCTCGGTTCGAGGGGCTCGAATTCCACCATGTGGTCCGAGAAAACAATCAAGCGGCGGATATCCTCGCCCGCATCGGCGCTAAGCACGACCCCGTCCCACCTAATATCTTCTTGGAAAGGTTGTTCAAGCCATTAGTGGTGTGGGAAGGGGAGACCGGCAATACCAGTCCGGATCCGAACACAACCCCAGATCTCGAACACTCTAACGTAATCGGAGGCTCCGCCACCGAAGTAACACCATCGGCCCACGTCATTATGGTTGTCATTGCCCCATGGAAAGAACCCTTCTTAGCCTACCTACATAGGCAAGAACTCCCCGAGGACCAAAATGAGGCATGTTGCATTGTGCGGCGCTCTAAAGCCTACAAGGTCCATGAGGGATAGCTTCATAAGAAAAGCGTGACCGGAGTGCTCCAAAGGTGCATCTCCGAAGAGGAAGGGCGGCATCTCTTGGCCGAAATTTACGCCGGACTTGGCGGCCACCACGCCGCAGCTCGGGCCCTTGTAAGCAAGGCCTTCTGTACATGTTTCTACTGGCCGACAGCCCGAGCAGATGCACAGGACCTCGTCCAACATTGCGTCGGTTGCTAGCTTTTTGCAAATCAAAGCCATATGCCACCTACTGCTCTCCAAACAATCCCCATAACTTGGCGCTTTGCGGTCTGGGGGCTCAATATGGTTGGACCCCTTAAAGGAGGAAGCCATAAGAAAAAATGCTTATTGCTCATGGTGGATAAATTCACCAAATGGATAGAAGCCAAACCAGTTAAAACGGCCGAATCCGGACCAGTGATAGACTTCCTATCAGGGGTCGTACACTGTT
Source organism: Triticum dicoccoides (assembly GCF_002162155.2). NCBI lineage: Eukaryota > Viridiplantae > Streptophyta > Magnoliopsida > Poales > Poaceae > Triticum > Triticum dicoccoides. Next base: position 594,106,909 of record NC_041393.1, read on the forward strand.
ACGGTGTCCTCCACAGCATCATCACCGATAACGGCTTGTCGGGGAAGCTGATCCACGAACACTTATGGGACCGGCGGACCGAGCCCCTTTCGGTTCGGCGGGGGGCGGAGATCGCACGAAGAGCGGATCAAGGCGAAGCACACGAGCAGTTTACCCAGCTTCGGAGCTCTCCGAAGAGATAACACTCCTACTGCTGCTTGTCTGATTGTATTGTGTTCTTGCTCGGGAGCGCGGAGTGCTACAAGACCGAGTGTGAGTGTTCTTCTGGCTTCAAAATGAGCCGAACCTCCTCTATGTTGCACGTGGGCCTCCTTTTATATGCTAAAGGGGTCACCGACAGGTGGCAACGTAGACAGGGGTAAAAATGGAAAAAGGAGTGCGGTTGGTACAACTACCTGTACAGTGTATCCTACCTAACCCTGATGGCAGGGGACAAAGCCATTAAATGCCCGTCTGTGTCGCCCAAAGAGTGCAGGAAGGGACCGTCAGGCACGCCACCGTTCGCCACGATGGTGATCTTGTCAGCGTCGCATGCCACCGCGCACCGCTGGCTGCAAAGCCTCTTGCCACGCGCGCCTGGAAAGGCCTCCAGGGCGACACGTTGGTGGATGTGCTGGAGCGCAGGAATAGGGTGGTAGCTTGTCGCGGCAAGCGCCTTGCCGCGGTCGTTGTCTTGTCGCGCGTGGAAACTTGTCGCTCACCGGGCCTTGCCGGGACGCGTGGCGCATCGCGGCAAGTTCCTTGAGATGCCTTGGTTGGCCTTCCCGGCAAGCTCCTCTTGCCGGGCTCTTGTCTCTTGGCTCGAGTACTTTGTTCTTGAATGGCTCCAAAGGAGCCATGGAGGATCTTGGCGGTCGCCCGGCAAGCCTTGCCGCGGGGTGCTGCAACTGCCCGTGCACAAGTTCAGGATACTGGGGTACCCCTACTCCAGTACACCGACAGGAGCCCCCGGGCCTGGGCCACACACGATGCCGAGCGCTGTTGGGCCAGGCCCAGAACAGGGCACGGGCACGCGCGGCCTGGGTCACGCCGTATCTTACTCCGTATCCACCGCGCCCTCCCCCAACGGCACGCCTCGAATGCAGCGTCGTGGGAGAGATCGTGGGTGGTTTCTTTATTCGGAAGGCCGTAACGTCTGCCCCTCCCTCTTTATAAGCAGGGGAAACAGGGGCAGTTAGTCCACCTCGCCGGTTACTGCTCCAACCTTCAGAAATCTCCGCTGCTCCCCCCTTCTTCCCAAAGTCGAAAGAGAGCAGCGCTCCGCCCCCCATCGCCACCAGCGCCACCGACGCCGCCGATCTCCCCCGCCACCTCTGCCATGGCTCCGAAAGCCGACAAGGGGAAGGGCGTGAAGTCAGCCGAGGCGCAGCGGCTCACGGTGCTGCGAAAGGAGCGGGCCATCTTCCCCCCTCAGCTCGACGCGAAGGAGCTGAGGGAGTACTACTATCTCTTCTGGTCGACGGAGACACGAGCACATCCGCTTACGAGGGTACTCTCAGCCGCCGCTTCGAGACTGGCTCCGAACGGGTACCCATTCTTCGCGCTATTCTTCTACTGCGGGCTCTGCCCGCGCTTCTCTGAATTCTTCTGTGATATCATGAACACCTATGGGTTCCGCCTCCTTGATTTCACCCCCAACGCCGTTCTGACCATGGCAGTTTTCGCACATCTCTGCGAAAACTTTGTCGGAGTCCATCCCAATGTCGCCCTCTTCCGCCACTTCTTTATCCCCCGAGTCGAGAGAGGAGAGCCCCTTGCCGGCGGGATCGCCTGGATCTCGAGGGTCGGCAAGAAGGAAGCCTGTCTGGAGGGAGAGCTCCGCAGCAAGTGGCAGGAGTGGAGAGCAGATTGGTGCTGGATCGTCGAGGAGAACCCGCAGCCATTCACTGCCCAGCGCCAAACTCCAATAGTACGCGGCAACGATTGGAGCAACGTGGCCCCGGAAGATGACAGGCTGAAGATTGCCGTCACCCGAATCTTGTGCCTTAGGCTTGCCGGGCTCACCGTAGGCGCCGTTGGCGCAGATTTCCTTCGCCGTCGCATCGCCCCCCTTCAGGAGAGAGGGAGACCCGCTTGGGAGTTCCAGAACTCGGCGGATATCATGAGGCTGCGCCCAGGCCTCAATTTCAACTTCACTGTCTTGGAGCTGGATGCGATGCTTCTGGAGCTGTTCAAGTGCGATCTCCAACATCCCTCATGTTGCCGAGGGGGGTCGTTCCGTTGTGCAACAATTCCTCGCTCGACCGCATTCGCGCGATGATGCCGCTGTGCGATTCGCATGGAATTGTTCCAACGTTGCAAGAGCCTGCAGACGACGTCATGCAGGAGTTCTTCGACAGCTTGGTAGAAGTGCCGGTCCGCCCCGATGAATAGAAGAGCCTCACCCGCGACACCACCGACGTGGAGATGCAGCGCATCACCACTAGGCTAGAGGAGGCGGCGGCAGCAGCTGCCGTGGGCGTGTTCGGGTTCACATTGGAGGAGGCAGAGGCAGCAGAGGTGGCAAGCCTTGCCGAGCGAGAAGAGCTTGACGGCGAGGAAGAACTTGTCGGGCCTGAATCTGAGTCGAGCGAGCCCGCCGAGGGCGCGGGCGACCCGTTGCAGATCGGCTCCTCCTCCTCCCCACCTTCAGCCAGCTCACCGCAAGCGGAGCCCCCAGCTCCACCAAGAAGGCGTCTCCGCAAGGCCGTGGACGCAGCGGGGCGACAAATGGGTCAACAGCCGTCGCAACGCACGACGCGCTCGACCGCAGCAAGCACTGTTGCCGCGGGAGCACCTCATGCCGCTACGGCAACTAGAGCGGGGTCTTCCCGGTCCACCACCACTGCTCATGCCAAGCGGACAAGGGAGCCCTCTCCTCCGCCTCGTCGCACCGGAGGCGAGCCGGACTTCGATCTCTCCACGCTCAGCTCCGACGAGGAAGAAGAAGAGTAAGATCCTTCGCTGTATTTGTAATTCTTCACTTCTTGATGTGTGTCTTGTATCTGATTTGCTTTACTCCGGGCTCATCCCTTTTCAGGACTCTGGCCCAGAGAGCGGCGAAGAGAGCCAAGGTCCCGGTGATTTTCATCGAGGATGAACCCACCGCGGCAACAGGGGACGCGCCTGAGACCACCTTGCCGGACCCGGCAACTATTCACCACAGCAGCCCCCAGCGCAGCCCCCAGCGTAAGTGTATAGCTTACTTCCTGCTTTCAGGCGCGCATTGGTGCTCTTTCTTTGTTGATTTCTGACTGTTGGTTTGTGTAGGAGCAGAGCAGCCTCACCAGGAGTGCCTGGAGGCCGCTCCCGAAATGCCATCTGCTTCGACTACGCCGCCAAGGGAGCGTTCTCCAGCAAGGGAGACTTCTCCGGCAAGGGACAGTTCTCCGGCAAGGGACAGCACTGTCGACCCCCCGGTGGTGGAGAGCGCGGTTGCAGATCCCAGCACAGGTAATCCCCTTACTTGAAAACTTCCCTTGGGTTCTTCTTCTTATGATTCTCTCTTTGAATGTTTACTTGACTTTTCTCCCCTCTTCGGTCACCAGATCAACCTGCCGCGGATCCAATGGAGACTGAGACCACCAGCGAGGAGGACGCGCACGGCAACAACAACGACGCCGCTGCCACCGAAGAAGAGGCCGACACTGATGATCCCGCCGGCGAAGAGGCCGCCAAGGCTGCCGCCGCAAAAGCTGGCGAGGAATCCGGCGATCGCACTGATGGCCCCGAGGCCGCAGGAGCGCCAGGTGCTGCACCGACCGCCGATCCCTCTGCCGCTGCTGCGGCGCCAGGCTCCGAAGAGCCCCAGCCCGGCACCTACTTGAAGGCCGGCGATGGCGTCTTCATCAAGCTCCCCTGGGCGTCGAGCTCCAGGGCGCCGGTTGAATGGGAAACTTTTGATGAAGAGGTGCTCGCCTCCGCTGGGCTGGCGCTCGTCGACGTGCCAAGCAGCAGCAGCGACGAGCCTGAGGAAGAGCGGTTGCTGCGGAAGCTGCTGTCCCTTTACCGCGCCCGCCAAGCCAAGCTAGCATCCCGAGAGGCGCTTGTCGCGAAGGCGGGAGTGGATATTGAGAAGCGCGCGGAGGAACTCCGGGGTCTGAGGCAGGAAGCTCTCCGATCCTTGGCGGAGGAGCGGGAGCAACTTCTCGAGGAGCGAAAAGCCTTCCTCCTCGAGAAGGCTGAAGTTGAAGAGAAGCAACGGCTTGCTGCCGAGAAGCTAGCTGCTCAGGAAGGTGAGTTGGCGCAGCGCAAGGTCAACCTTGACAGCCACGAGGAGGAGCTTGCCGCGCGCGAGCAGGCGATTGGCGGGGCACTCAAGGAAGCAAAGGATACTGCCGCAGCTGCCGAGGCCGCCAAGAAGGAGTTGGAGACGAAGGTGGCGCAGCTGGAGGCTGATCTCAAGGCGAGCGGCGAGGAGCTTTCTGTGCTCAAGCGTGAGCGCGAGAAGGATGCCGCCGCTCACGGCGAGCTGCAGGGTCTTCTCGCTGAGAGGAGCAAAGAGCTCAGCGCCGCCAAGGACTCCAATGCGGATCTTGAACTGAAGTTGGCCACGTTGACTCAGACGCTGGACGGCGCCAGGGAGCAGGAGGTGGCCTTGAAGGAGAAGATCAAGGCCGACGAGGTGCTGCTGGCAAATGCTGCTGCCGCCCATGACGCTTTTCGGGAGACCGTGGTGCACTGGACTGAGGGTCTCGTGGATCTTGCCGCAGCCATCGACGGTGAGCTGGCGCAGCTAGGGATAGAGGATCTCGGGTACTCCTCCGACGAGCACCTCCAACCCAGCGCCAAGCTCAGCCTGTTCTTCAAAGGCGTGGCGACGGCCCTCCAGCGACTCCGGGAGAAGATCCCAAAGCATCTGTCCGACGAGTCGCGCAGGATCTACGCGGGGGCTCTTCAGAAGGTGCTGGTGAAGGTGGCCTTCCGCAACCCAGGCATCAACCTCACCAACGTCCTCAGGTCCTTGCCGCCGGATGCTGATCTAGAAGCGCTCAAGGCCCTTGTCGCACCCATTGTGGACAAGGTGAGCGGAATCAAGCGGGTCGAGGGCGATCGCGTAGATTGGGCCGCCCGTTTCCTCTTTTTCTTTGTCGCCGCTGGTCATGTCATGAGAACATTCTGTTAGAGCTGCGACAAGTTATCTTGTAATATAACTCTGTTTTGGGTAGAGATTTGCTATGTTATTTCCTTTACTTGATTCCTTCCTTTGTATGTTTTTTGCCCTACGCTTTTAGGGAACTTGTCGGCGCAGGCGCCTTGAGCCGCGAGCGCTGAGTGCAGGACGTCAGCAGCCTGCTGGCGGTGCCGCTACCGACAAGAAACCTTGTCGCAACTAGTCGCAGCTCACTTAAGTTGTTGAGCGGACTCGAAACAAAGTAAGGGCGCAACTAGCTACGAGTTGGTTCCTCCGCGCACAGGTTTTCCATACAAAGTACAGTCGTTCGAGGAGAATAACTTAAAAATTTAAAACTGATTGCCCAAACTTTGGCAACTTAGCTTTTCTGTTGTTTGCTTCCCGGTAAGGCAAAACTTCCTCGAGCGACGCTTGGTCCACACCATTATCTTCTCCTTTCCCCCCGGCAAACTTGTGTGCGAGGGAATCTTTCTTTCCTTGAGAAAGAGAAAAAAGAGAAAATAAAGATATGGAGCCTTATGGCTCGTTATTGCTTACCGGGGGTAGGTGCTGCACAAAGTGTCAGATAATGCATGCAAGAAATAGTGTAAAGCATGAAATTGACAAGATGTGCGGGGCACATGAGCTTTACTTATGCACGGGGTCTGCGCCCGGCTTTGTACAAAGGATTACATGCAACATCGACAAGACTTCTACAAAAGGTGGTTGCCGGAACGGGTTCCGGCAACCGCGCCCTACGGGTAAAACTTACGAAGATGCTCAATGTTCCAGGAGTTGCTCACCGGAATGCCATCTTCGGTCTCAAGGCGGACAGCGCCAGGCCTAGTGACTCGTTTCACCCGGTAAGTGCCTTCCCACTTCAGCGTCAACTTGTTGGAATTATTGGCGGACTGAACGCGCCGAAGAACAAGGTCGCCTTCCTCGAAACTTCTGGCATTAACTTTGCGGCTATGGTAGCGGCACAAAGCTTGCTGGTATCGAGCAGCTCGTACAGCAGCCTGAAGACGGTCCTCCTCAAGGAGCAGCGCGTCATCTTGTCGCAGCTGCTCTTGCTCGAGCTCATCATAAGCGAGCACTCGAGGTGACCCGTATACGAGTTCCGTGGCGAGAACTGCCTCTGCTCCATAGACTAGAGCGAAAGGTGTCTGGCTAGTGGGTCGATTTGGTGTCATTCTGATCGACCAAAGAACCACCGGCACCTCCTCAATCCAGTTCTTTCCGCACTTGCGCAGCCTGTCGAAAGTCCTGGTCTTGAGCCCTCGCAGCACTTCAACATTTGCCCTCTCCGCTTGACCGTTGCTTCTCGGATGAGCAACAGAAGCGAAGCAGACCTTGGCGCCAAGATCTTGGACGTACTGCATGAAGGTGCGGCTCGTGAATTGCGTGCCATTGTCGGTAATGATCCTGTTAGGGGTCCCGAAACGGCAAACAATTGACCTGAAGAACTTGACTGCTGACTGTGTTGTCACCTTCCTCACTGGTTCCACTTCCGGCCACTTTGTGAACTTGTCGATTGCAATGTACAAGTACTCAAAGCCCCCGACAGCTCGGGGAAAGGGGCCGAGGGTGTCTAGCCCCCAGACCGAAAATGGCCAGGATAAAGAAATTGTCTGGAGAGCTTGAGCTGGCTGGTGTATCTGCTTGGAATGGAACTGGCACGCTTCACACTTGGTTACTTGTGCAGTTGCATCCTGGAGGGCTGTCGGCCAAAAGAAACCTTGCTGGAACGCTTTGCCGGCAAGTGCTCTTGCGCCAATATGGTGACCACATATGCCTCCATGTATCTCTGCCAATAGCTTTTGTCCGTCGTCCCGGTGAATACACTTCAATTTCACGCCGTTGAGTCTTCTTCTGTACAGTGTATTGTCGACAAACTGGTACATACTTGACTGCCGGGCTACTCTTTCCGCCTCTTCTTGCTCTTCGGGAAGTTCTCCTGTCTGAAGGAAACGGACAATATGCTGTGCCCATGCCGGAGCTTGCGGCTCGACAACAAGGACTAAAGGCATAGTTGCTGTTGCCGGAACATCGGCTTCTACGGCGAGAACCTGCAGCTCAGCCGAAGCTTGATGTTCCCCGGCAAGCTTGCCGGAGCAAAACTTGTCAGGAGCGTCTGCTTCAACGGAACAAACCCTAAGGCTTGCCGGAGCAGACTGCTCCTCAGCGTCCTTGGTGTTGATCTTGGGGACCTTCTTGGCGGCGGCTTCGGGGAGCTCTGCCGGAAAGTAGTCACCAGAAATCAACTTCCTCTTCTTGCTCTGTCCAGTTGATAGCGTTACAGACGGTTGAGTCAGCTTGAGCACAAAGATCCCTGGTTCCACAGGTAACTTTAGTGCGGCGCACTTCGACAGGCCATCAGCAATGTCATTCTGAGCTCTTGGAACATGTTCCATCTGCAGGCCGTCAAAGTTCTCTTCTAGCTTTCTCACTTCATCAACGTAAGCTTCCATCAATGGACTCTGATAATTCTTGTTCACTTGGCAGACGACAAGCTGTGAGTCACCCCTGACAATGAGCTTCTTGATCCCAAGATCTGCAGTGATCCTGAGACCGGCAAGCAAACCTTCATACTCTGCAGTATTGTTTGTTGCTTGTTCCTTGGGAAAGTGCATCTGGACTACGTACTTGAGGTGCTCTCTAGTGGGTGCGACAAGTACTACGCCCGCACCGGCGCCTTGCAGCGAGAAGGCACCATCAAAGTACATCAGCCACTCTTTGCTTGCTTCCTTGACGGGGATGCTCGTTTCTGGAATTTCTTCATCTGGTGTTGGCGTCCACTCTGCTATGAACTCTGCCAGGGCTCTGCTTTGGATAGTTGAAGTGCTTTCAAACTTGAGGCCAAAGCTTGACAGTTCCAGCGCCCACTCGACAATCCTGCCTGTTGCTTCCGAATTTTGCAGTATCCTCTTCAGCGGAAAGCGAGTGACGACTGTGATCTCATGTGCTTCGAAGTAATGGCGCAGCTTTCTCGAGGCCATGAGAAGTCCGAAAAGCAATTTCTGCACACCAGAGTACCTCGACCTAGCCCCCTGCAGAAGGGAACTGACAAAGTAAACTGGGTGCTGCACCATTTTCTTCTGCATCTCCTCACGCGCCTGCGCAGATCCATCTTTGTTGGGACCAGAGCTTGCCGGTGAAGTCCCTTGCTTGTCGCTGGATGCACTTGCCGTGGTTGCTGGCTCATCGTCCGCCTCCCTCTCCGCTACTAACGCAGCACTAACCACTTGATTGGTTGCCGCTATATACAGCAGGAACTTCTCTTGTGGCTTAGGTGCAACAAGTGTTGGAGTAGAGGACAGGTATCTCTTCAAGTCCTGCAGCGCAGCCTCCGCTTCCGGAGTCCATTTCATTAGACCTGCCTTTTTCAATATTTTGAAAAATGGCAGGGCGCGCTCAGCAGACCTAGAGATAAACCTGCTGAGAGCAGCCACACAACTAGCAAGCCTTCGTACATCCTTGACGCGCTTCGGTGCTTCAATCTGCTCAATGGCCTTGATCTTGTCGGGATTGGCTTCAATTCCCCACTAAGACACGAAGAACCCGAGAAGCTTGCTGGAAGGGACTCCGAACATACACTTCTCGGGGTTAAGCTTGAGGTTGATCTTGCGCAGATTTGTAAAGGTTTCGTCTAAATCTTGGATCAGAGTTGCCTTGTCTTTGCTCTTGACCACTATGTCATCCATGTAAGCTTCCACATTTCTGTGCATTTGTGGCTCAAAAGCATCATGGACTACTCTTGCAAATGTTGAACCAGCATTCTTCAAACCAAAAGGCATCCGTACGAAACAATATGTGCCACATGGGGTGATGAATGCGGTCTTCTCCTCATCCTCTTCTGCCATGAAGATCTGATGGTATCCTGAGTATGCGTCAAGAAATGAAAGCAAGTCACATCCAGCCGTGGAGTCAACAATCTGGTCAATGCGTGGCAAGGGAAATGGGTCCTTGGGACAAGCTTTATTAACATCGGTAAAGTCGATACAAAGCCTCCATTTCCCGTTTGCCTTGCGCACGACTACAGGATTGGCCAACCACATAGGATGGAGCACTCCTCTGACAAGGCCTGCTGCTTCCAACTTCTTGATTTCTTCAGCGATGAATTCTTGGCGCTCCACTGCCTGTTTCTTGACTTTCTGCTTGACGGGCCGCGCATGAGGACAGACGGCAAGATGGTGCTCAATCACTTTCCTGGGAACACCGGGGATGTCAGACGGTTGCCATGCAAACACGTCGACATTCGCCCGCAGGAAAGCAACAAGCGCGCTTTCCTATTTAGGGTCGAGAGTGGCACTGATGGTGAATGTACCACCAGTGCCGTCCTCCTTGGCGGGCACCTTCTTGGTCTCTGGTGGAGCTACCATTGTCTTCTTACACTTGCCGGTGGAGCTCGATGGTGCGTCCTCGGCGGTAGCGCAGCACTCCGAAGAGGTGCGCTTGCCGGAGTGGGCATCAGAACTCTTGCCGGACTTGGTCTTCTTCTTTCCCCCCGGGAGCTTCAACGGCAAGTGATCTGCGATCTGTTGCGGCTGCTGCTTCCCGGTAGATCTTGTCGGCGCAGATAAGAGCATCCTTCTTGTCGCCAGGGACAGAGATGACACTTATCGGGCCTGGCATCTTCAGTATGTTGTATGCATAGTGAGAGGCTGCCATGAATTTGGCGAGCGCTGGACGGCCGAGTATCCCATTGTAGGGCAATGGAAAGTCAGCAACGTCAAAAGTGATCTTCTCAGTCCTGAAGTTTAACTCGCTGCCAAATGTTACCGGCAGCGTGATCTTTCCCTTTGGCTTGCTTCTTCCCGGATTAATTCCTTGGAATGTGCCGGTCTCTTCGAGCTCGCTGTCAGGGATCTGGAGTTTCTGGAGTACCACAGAGGAGATCAGGTTCAAGCCGGCCCCGCCGTCAACTAGCATCTTAGTGACTTTGAGGTTGCGGATAGTTGGTGAAACCAACATCGGCAAGCACCCGACTGCGGTTATGCGATCAGGGTGGTCCTCAATACCAAAGATGATAGGCGTGCTGGACCATTTCAGAGGCTTGCGTGACTCGACGGATGGTTCCGCCGCATTGATTTCTCGCACCCACTGCTTGAGCTGGCGGTGTGAAGTATGCAGAGAAGCACCACCGTCAACGCACAGGACCTCTGTGGCTTTCTGAACCTCCTGCTCATCGATCTCATCATCATCCATATCTTCGTCGTAGTCGTGATCTTCATCCTTGTTGCGGCCGCGTGGAGGTCTGTCTTCTTGCCGCTGCTTGGCCTTGCCGCGGTGTCCTCCTCGACCGGGGCGTTTCTTGCCGGATCCTCCAGCACCTTCCTGGCCCTTCTCCTTGTCGCGCCGCTCATATTCAGCCTTCTACCGCTCGACAAGCTACTCGACCTTCTTGCAGCTCTGGAGGTCATGGCCCTTGGTGCGGTGGATCTTGCAGTACTGCCTGTTGGTGCCGTCCTGCTTGTCAGCGACCGCCACAGCCTGGTTGTTGTTGCCTGCGGCAATCTCCTTGCCGGAGCAACCAGCTTTGGCTTTCTTGCTGGATTGCTCAACGACTAGCACATCTTTGCTTTTCTTCTTCCTGTTGTTCCGCCGCCGGTTTTTCTTTGCCGGGGCAGCATCCTCACTATCAGATCCTCCTGCTCCTGTATTCTTTCCGGGGAGTTTCCTCCCTTCCTCAGCACGCGCACACTTGTCGGCCAGGGCATATAGCTCACTGACGTCTCTGATCTTGCACATCGCCATCTCCTCCCGCATCCTGCGGTTTCGCACGTTCTGATGGAATGTGCTGATTACCGCGGCAGGGTGGACATCTGGGATGTTGTGCTGTACGCGGCTGAATCTCTGAATGTACTTGCGCAGGGGCTCTCCTTCCTTCTGGGCGAGCAGATGAAGATCTCTCTCTTGGCCGTGAGGCTTCTGGCCGCCTGTGAAGGCGCCGACAAACTAATGGCACAAGTCAGCCCAGGAGGATATGGAGTTGTCCGGCAAGTGCATGAGCCAGGATCTGACATTGGGCTTGAGCACCAACGGGAAGTAGTTGGCAAGGATCTTGTCGTCCCGTCGCCCGGCAGCTTGCACCGCGATGGTGTAGATGATGAGGAACTCCGACGGATGCGTCTTGCCGTCGTACTTCTCTGGTACATCTGGCTTGAAATTCTTTGTGCTGGGCCACTGGACTTGCCGCAGCTCACGAGTGAACGCAGAGCAACCCACCGCGAACGGCAAGTCGCCTGGTTCCCCTGGCGCATGCATGTCGACAGAGGGCCCAGCGCGCTGGTCTGATTGACGCCGCGCTTCTCTTCGTCACTCGATGCGAGTACGAGCGTCTTCTTGCTGTCGTTCGTGAAGAACTTGGCGCTGATCGCGACGAGCTCGTGGATCCGATGATGCAGTGGAGTCGCTGTCGAGGTGGATCCGGCGAGTCGGCGGTCTTGGCCTTCGGGGTGGAGAGTGCACGGTGGTCGCACCCCCACCGGTTTTGTCGCCACCGGCTCGCGCCTGGCGGTCCTGCCGCGGCAGCGATGCACTCGGCTGCCATGGAGTGTCGCCGTTGGCGAAGCCGATGAGACTCTGAATGGTGGCCCTCCATTCGTCGATCTTGTCTGATGTTGGAGGGTAAACCAGGAGCAGTTGAGCCCACGCCAAAGCTTCTGCTCGATTGGTGGGCAGCAATGGCGAATAGTGCGAGGAGCGGGATATGCTCGGACTTCTAACTATGTTAGAAGGAGCAGTATCCCGTCGGGGCGACCATGTCTCGCTCTTGCCAGCACGCAGGCGTGCATGCTGGTCCTGAGCACCCCGGGATCCACCAGCTCGATCTTGGTCCAACAAGCGTATGGTACTGCGAATACCATGACGATGTCGGTCCTGCGCCTCCTGAGATGGGCGCGGTGCGTGTACGGACGCCGAGGTCTGTGCAGCCTTGTCCTTGGATCTGGCAGCACCGTGAGCTTCCTCGTCGATGCCCGTTCTTCCGCCGGCGTCTATCCCGCCACCCGATTGCTCCGGTGGTGGCGGGATCGACGTGGACGGAGCAGTTGCCCCTGAAGCCTTCTTCTTCGGTGGCATGTCGATGAAGAAGATGAAGATCTAGCTTGTGTGAACGCCGGATCGGATTCACACAATCTCGACACCCCCTACCTGGCGCGCCAAAGATGTCGGGGAAGCTGATCCACGAACACCTATGGGACCGGCGGACCAAGCCCCTTTCGGTTCGGCGGGGGGCAGAGATCGCACGAAGAGTGGATCAAGGCGAAGCACACGAGCAGTTTACCCAGCTTCAGAGCTCTCCGGAGAGATAACACTCCTACTGCTGCTTGTCTGATTGTATTGTGTTCTTGCTCGGGAGCGCGGAGTGCTACAAGACCGAGCGTGAGTGTTCTTCTGGCTTCGAAATGAGCCGAACCTCCTCTACGTTGCACGTGGGCCTCCTTTTATATGCTAAAGGGGTCACCGACAGGTGGCAATGTAGACAAGGGTAAAAATGGAAAAAGGAGTGTGGTTGGTACAACTACCTGTACAGTGTATCCTACCTAACCCTGACGGCAGGGGACAAAGGCATTAAATGCCCGTCTGTGTCGCCCAAATAGTGCAGGAAGGGATCGTCAGGCACGCCACCGTTCGCCACGATGGTGATCTTGTCAGCGTCGCATGCCACCGCGCACCGCTGGCTGCACAGCCTCTTGCCACGCGCGCCTGGAAAGGCCCCCAGGGCGACACGTTGGTGGATGTGCTGGAGCGCAGGAACAGGGTGGTAGCTTGTCGCGGCAAGCGCCTTGCTGCGGTCGTTGTCTTGTCGCGCGTGGAAACTTGTCGCTCACCGGGCCTTGCCGGGACGCGTGGCGCATCGCGGCAAGTTCCTTGAGATACCTTGGTTGGCCTTCCCGGCAAGCTCCTCTTGCCGGGGTCTTGTCTCTTGGCTCGAGTACTTTGTTCTTGAATGGCTCCAAAGGAGCCATGGAGGATCTTGGCGGTCGCCCGGCAAGCCTTGCCGCGGGGTGCTGCAACTGCCCATGCACAAGTTTGGGATACTGGGGTACCCCTACTCCAGTACACCGACACGACTCTAACTTCATAGCCGGCAAGGTGAAAACTTGGTGCGGCAACATCGGCATTAAGCTCGATTACTCCTCCATCTATCATCCCCAAACGAATGATCAAGTCGAACGAGCAAACGGTCTTATTATGAGCGGTATCAAACCCAGACTAGTGCAATCCCTGAAGGAATCAGATACGCACTGGGTCGAGGAGCTCGACTCCGTAGTATGGCGGCTGCGGACCATGCCGAATTGCACTACCGGATACAAGCCATTTTTTATGGTGTATGGCACAGAGGCGGTATTGCCCTGCGATATCATTCATGACTCACCTCGAGTGCGCATGTACGATGAGAAAGAAGCTGAACTTGATCGGTAGGATAGTTTAGATGCCCTGGAGGAGGAGCGCGATGTCACGAAAGCCCGTTCCGCATTCTATCAGCAACATGCTCGCAGGTATCGAAGCAGAGAAATACGGGCCAAAACTTATAACATTGGCGAACTCGTTCTACGCCTACCGGAGAAGAAAAAGGACAAGCTCAAGCCCAAGTGGGAGGGTCCCTTCATCATTGACAGAGTTCTCGCTGGAGGGGCGTACCGTCTGCGTGATGCATCTGATAATCGACTTGAGCCAAACCCATGGAACGCGGCTAGACTCCGAAGATTCTACGCCTAGTGCCAAACTCTGTGTTTGTCTCCTTACCTCCGCCTTTATTTTTTATGTTATATCACATTTTTCTTTCTCCCTTTTTATGGCCTTAAGGGCTTCAAGTATGTCTGGACTACACGATCTTGATGCGCTATGCGCGCTCATTATACCTGGGGGCTTCTTATACAGAAACTTAATATAATTATCTTCCGAGCTTTATGCCCACCACATATGTGTCAATTTCCCATATGTATCTTTTTTCGCCATTATATGCATCGATATGACTTAAGTTTTGGCCAAGCTGGGTTGTCTGGCACCTGTGTTTATGCCCTACGTCCCCGTTAGTTCGGCTAGGGCATAAGGGGAGCACCTCTACGATTGTTACTACTGGGTCAGCCTGATGTGTACCTCAGACTGGGTGAAGCCGAAAGCTAGCGTTCTTAAGGGAATATATGGTCGGTGAACAAAAGATGTTTTTTACCTAATTCCAATATAAACCCGCAGATGTTTTATATCCAGCATCTCTGTTCGTAGCCCAGACATGCACATTAATGCATGTGTACCCAGGGAAAGGACCCTTAATGGAACTATTCTCCCTGGAAGATGTTTCTTACTATCCATGTAATATAACATAGCTAGTTGGGTACTTGTCTGTGCAAGCACTTATGACCCCTACGCCTGGTTTCCACGCGTACCCCGGTTTACATAACTAAGCGAGTATTCGGATACACTCCGGACTATCGGGTCCTGAGGCTGAAGCAAAAAGGTCCGCCATGACAAATGATTTACAATCCGGCTAGGGACAAAATATGTCATCCAAAGTACACAATCACTTAGACTGACTAAATTCTTCTTCTATACCATCCAACATGTTGTCTAGCCTACAATCCTGTTGGGAATACTTTGCGGCTAATCCTACCTAGTCATATACTAGACTAATGGGGATCTCTTTCCCATCTGACCTTACAGGCCCGACCTCTGCCATGTGATTCGGGTCAACCTAGTGTACCGCGTCTTCACCATGGCCCAGGCTTCCCTTGCACCTTGACGGCAGGCTGATATCTTCCATAATTGGAAGCACCGCTGTGCTCCCTTGAGCATTTCTACAAGCTCCCTCATGCCTCCGGGAAGGGAGGCGGATGGCCACAAGGCCTGGGTAATACCCTGCATTGCCTACCGAACTTGGTCGTGCAGTTGCGAGAGCTCTTGCAGTAGATCGCCTGCGGATCCGGGCATCTACTCTTCGGGACGACCTGCCCGCATACCTACAGACATAACTCTGTTAGCCTGCTTCTTCATCGAAAAGTATAAAGGTTCGTTCGAGCACTTACTAAAAATGCCACGTCGACGCCTCTTATTCTCCTTCACGAAGTCTGCAAGCTGGGCCCGAACATCTCCCAGTTCAACACCCAGCGGGGTATGGGCATCCTGGAGATCATTTTTCTCTCGAATAACCCATGTAAGCACGCGCTCGCCAGCCTCTAGTTGTCGTTTAGCATATTGCTCATCCCCTGGTACGATCTCCGGATTACTTCCAGCTGCAGAATCTATTGTTAGATTTGCATGCATGCCAAATACCAACTGGTACATGTCATTACTTTCTTTTCTATCAACACAAGTATTATCAAATGAGGCCTTCTTGGACTCCTCCATTCCGGCAACTGTGGCCCGTAGCTGGGCTTTGCACTCCTCCACCTCTTTAGACAACTGGGTATTCTTGTCTGTAAGGACCTATGCATACAATGATCCTTAAGTTAGTTGTGCCAACCGTTTCAAGTCTCAGGGGTTACTGATATACATAATTATCAGATTTCGTTACCCGTATATCCTTTACATACTGGTTTGTGGCCCTAGCAAGACCATCTTGAGCAGCTCGATTGTACGCGTCTCCTGAGTTGAAGGCGTTGAACGCCTCTTCGGAAAAATTAGGGTCGCTGAGTATGACCCGTCGATGCCTGTGATTCATGGAGCTCTCCACTTCGAAATTCGTAGTGGACATTCTATCTGCATCCTCTCTAGGAGGACCGCCGGTGTTGTCCCCGCGTTAGCCTCCGCCCGTGAGTCCGGCCCTGGAATCCGGCTAGTGGAGGAATGGCCGGCAGGATCTCCAGACACTGTCCGGCGAGCGTTTTTTCTGCCAAGGACTACAGACATTGTTATATTTTAAAGACGGTAATCATGGAGCAGGTTTTTAATCATACCTCTGCGAGGCGTCTCGGTCCTAACCGCCTTCCTTTTAAGCCTACCCGGCTTCGGTGCCCCTTGTTGGCGATCCACCATGGGTTTGGCTCGGCACCCCGATGGCCTTCCCTGTAAAACGCAATACATGTGCGGTGGGTGAAGTGCAAAGAAGGGATCCTTCTTGGAAGTTAGGACTCCGGTTTTACTTACATGTGATGCAGGGAGTAGGCCAGGATAATTAGCTATGATGGCCACCAAGGCACCATCATAGCTTAGCTAATAGAACGTCCTATCGACGAGCTCCACAAATACGTCCGGATCCTCTTCGAGTCCGGGGTCGAGGGCCCGGTCAGGGTCCTCTAGCTGTGTAGACGGGCTGTGGACCTCCCTCACAGCTTTTCGCAGTTCCTTCTATGAATTAGCAAGGTAAATATTTGTGATGAAGAATGCGGGAATGCATGGAGTTGAGTAAAAGATAGTAGCTCACCCAGCTTGGGGGGTTATACATGGAAAGTCCTCCCGTGGCTTAATATGGAGGAACTCCTCTTCTTCTCCTTTGTACAAATTGGACAGTATTTTCGCCAGAGCGGTGGCGGAGTCCGGTCCTTTACGACCGCAGCGGGTGGCATCGTCTTCTCCATTGAAGTGCTACATGGATTTCCCCTGATACTTAAGTGGATGCACCCCCCCCCCCGCATTATACATATTGACATAACCTCGATTACTGTTAGTCCTGATTTGGCCAGCGTCTTTATCCTGCTCATCAGGTAAAGGACCTCTCTGTTATATTCCTCCTGGGGGCTCTGGGGGCGCTAGCTGTGGCGTTTCTTCAGCGGGCCATTAGAAAACTCAGGAAGGCCCATCCAAATAGGGTCCAGAAGGGGGACGTCCTCCATATAAAACCACTCCGAAGGCCAGTCTTCGGATATCTTCTTCGGAGTACCGGATAGGTATCCGGTCCCGGCGATACGCCATATTTCGGCTCTGCCCACTTGATATATTGGTCCCTCCTGAGTGCGGGGGACGAGGCATAATAGCCTCTTCCATAGCTCGAAATGAGCTTCGCAGCCCAGAAATAGCTCGTAGAGGGCGACGTAGCCTGCAATGTGTAGTATGGAGGTAGGAGTGACGTTATGCAGCTGGAGGCCGTAGTACTCCAGGAGCCCGCAGAGGAACGGATGGATTGGAAATCCGAGTCCCCTCAGCAAGTAAGGGACAAGGCATACCCGCTCCCCCCTGGATGGGTTGGGTAAACTCTCCGCTTGCTCCCAGCCATTGTAAGTGACTAGTCCGGCTCGGACGAGGACCATATATGCAGGCGGGAGAAACCCCTAGGTCTGCAACTCCACCAATCGACCGTGGGGGACAGAACACTTCTCACAATCACCTGGCTTAGCGCTATGGGAGCGAGATGAGGAGCTGCGGCAGCCGGCCATGATGGGATGGCTTTTTCCGGGCGCGTTCTGATGGATACTCGCTGGGAGAAGATGGTGTGATTTGGATCTGAGGATCCCCGTCTCTTTAATAGACGATTTACTAACATGGTTAGGGTGGCAGATGTAAAAATGTCCCGACTTCTCGCATTCGCTCGACACATGGAGACTGCCATTATTAGGGTACAGAAGCCGACGAGTGCAACATTAATGGGAAGCCAGACACTGCTCGTTACAACAGGTACTCAGGGATTTTGGAGAAGAACCCGCCTTGCAATGCCGAAGACAATCTGCACACCAGACTCATCGTCATTAAAGCCTGGTTTGGGGGCTACTGAGGGAGTCCTGGATTAGGGGGTCCTCGGACAGCCGGACAATACACTTTGGCCGGACTGTTGGACCATGAAGATACAAGATTGAAGACTTCGTCCCGTGTCCGGGTGGGACTCTCCTTTGCATGGAAGGCAAGCTTGGCAATCCGGATATGTAGATCTCCTTCTCTGTAACCGACTCTGTGTAACCCTAGCCCCCTCCGGTGTCTATATAAACCGGAGGGTTTAGTCCGTAGGACAACAACAATCATAATCATAGGCTAGCTTCTAGGGTTTAGCCTCTATGATCTCGTGGTAGATCAACTCTTGTAATACTCATACCATCAAGATCAATCAAGCAGCAAGTAGGGTATTACCTCCATCGAGAGGACCCGGACCTGGATAAACATTGTGTCCCCCGCTTCCTATTACCATTAGCCTTAGACGCACAGTTCATGACCCCCAACCCGAGATCCGCCGGTTTTGACACCGACACCCAAGCTTATGGGAGAATCTCGTATTCAATTTGCACAAAGTTAAATATTTTCTGTAAGGCAGCTTGTTTCTTATGAGCAGGAAAATATTTTTCAGAGAAGTAGTAAATCATATCCTAGGGACTACACACACAACCAGGAGCAAGAGTATTATACCAAGCTTTAGCATCACCCGTTAATGAGAAAGGAAATAATTTGAGAATAAAGTAGTATCGAATTTTCTCATCATGAGTAAAAAGGGTGGCTATATCATTCAACTTAGTAAGATGTGCCCCAACAGTTTCAGTTTCATAACCATGCAAAGGATTAGGTTCAACCAAAGTGATTAACTCTGGGTCGACAGAGAATTCATAATCCTTATCAGCAATAGCAATAGGTGAAGTAGCAAACTTAGGATCACATTTCATTCTAGAATTCAGAGATTTTTCTTTATACTTGTGTTATAATTTCTCTAGATCATCTCTATCCTTACAAGCAAGAATATCTCTAGTTGCCTCTTCACTCATAACATACCCTTCCGGTACCTTAGGCAATTCATATATAGGAGGGCTAGCTCTAGCAGGCATTTCAGGAGTTTTAGTTTCAAGCTCATCATCAGATTCAACAACATCATGTTGTATTACTCTAGCAATTTGTTCATCAAGAAATTCACCAAGTGGCACATTATAATTATCAAGCGTGGTACTAGCATCATCATAAGCATCATTCATAGTAGAAGTAGTATCATCAATAACTTGCGACATGTCAGAATTAATAGCATGTGGTGGTGGTGTTGCAAGTTTACTCATAACAGAAGGTGAATCAAAAGCAGAACTGGATGGGAGTTCCTTACCTTCCCTCGTCTTTGAGGGAAATATCTTAGTGTTTGGATCCTTCAGATTCTTCATAGTGATAAATTGATAATAATCCCAAGTGACTCAACAAATATAGCTATGCTCCCTGGCAACTGCACCAGAAAAAGGTCTTGATAACCCACAAGTATAGGGGATCACAACAGTTTTCGAGGGTAAGTATTTAACCCAAATTTATAGATTCGACACAAGGGGAGCCAAAGACTATTTGAGGGTATTACCATCTGAGTTGTAAATTCAACCACACCTGGAGATTAATTATCTATAGCAAAGTGATCAGTAGCACAGTAGTATGATAGTTTTGATGATAAGAGCAGCAGTAACAGTAACGGTAACAGTGATAAAAGTGATATTGTAGCAGTAACGATAGTAGTAGCAACAGTAGTAACTTTAGCAAGGACAATATATGATAAATTCGTAGGCATTGGATCGCTGACTACTTGGATGATATTCATCATGAGACAGTTATAACCTAGGGCGATACGACACTAGCTCTAGTTCGTTGATATAATGTAGGCATGTATTCCGTAAATAGTCATACGTGCTTTATTAAAAGAACTTGCATGACATCTTTTGTCCTCCCCTCCCATGGCAGCGGGGTCCAGATTGGAAACTAAGGGATATTAGGGCCTCCTTTTAATAGATAACGGAACAAAGCATTAACACATAGTGAATACATGAACTCCTTAAACTACGGTCATCACCGAGAGTGGGCTCGATTGTTGTCACTCCGGGGTTGTCGGATCATAACCGTAGTAGGTGACTTTAACTTGCAAGATCGGATCTAAATCATGGATATAATGATGAATTCATAAATGGTTCAGATCTGAGTTCATGGCACCCGGGCCCAAAGTGACAAGCATTAAGCATAGGAAAGTCATAGCAATATCAATCTAAGAACATAGTGGATACTAGGGATCAGGCCCTAACAAAACTAACTCGATTACATGATGAATCTCATCCAACTCCTCACTGACCAGAGAGCCCACGAAGGAACTACTAACTCCTGGTGGGGAGCATCATGGAATTGGCGATGAAGATGGGTTGGTGATGACGAAGAACGAAGATCCCCCTCTCCGGAGCACCAAACAGACTCCAGATTTGCCCTCCCGAGGAAGAACAAGGCTTGGCGGCGGCTCCATCTCGTGGATCATGATAATTATTTCTCCCCAATTTTTTCCTAGAATAATGTTATTTTATAGTATCACGGGGGTCGTCAGCGGGGCCACCAGGTGGGGACAAACCACCTGGGCGCGCCAGGAGAGGGGGGCGCTATCGGTGTCAAAACCGGCAGATCTCGGGTAGAGGGTCCCGAACTGTGCGACTAAGGCTAATGGTAACAGGAGGAGGGGGACACGGTGTTTACCCAGGTTCTGACCCTCTCAATGGAGGTAATACCCTACTTCCTGCTTGATTGATCTTGATAATATGAGTATTACAAGAGTTGATCTACCATGAGATCATAGAGGCTAAACCCTAGAAGCTAGCCTATGATTATGATTGTCCTTGTCCTACGGACTAAACCCTCCGGTTTATATAGACACCGAAGGGGGCTAGGGTTAGAAAGATTCGGTTACAGAGAAGAGAATCTACATATCCAAATCGCCAAGCTTGCCTTCCATACAAAGGAGAGTCCCACCCGGACACGGGACAAAGTCTTCAATCTTGTATCTTCATAGTCCAACAGTCCGACATAAGCATATAGTCCGGCTGTCCAAGGACCCCCTAATCTAGGACTCCCTCAGTAGCCCCCGAACCAGGCTTCAATGACGATGAGTCCGACACGCAGATTGTCTTCGGCATTGCAAGGCGGGTTCCCTCTCCGAATTCTCCCAGAGTACCTGTTGTAACGAGTAGTGTCCGGTCTTCTCATTTAATGATGCACCCATCGGCTTCTGTACCTTAATAGCGTCAGCCTCCACATGTTGAGCAAATGCGAGAAGCCAAAGCACTTTTACACTTGCCACCCTGACCATGTAAATAAATCATCTATTAAAGAGATGGGGATCCTCAGATCCAAATCACACCATCTTCCCCAAGCGAGGATTCATCAGAGCGTGCCTGAAAAAGCCATCCCATCATGGTCGGTCACCGTAGCTCCTCCTCTCGTCCCCATAGCGCCAGGCCGGGTGATTGGGAGAAGTGTATCGTATCCCACGGCCAATTGGTGAAGTTGCAGACCCAGGGGTTTCTTCCACCTGCATATCTTGTCCCTGTTCGAGCCGGGTTAGCCACCTTTGACGGCGGGGAGCAAGCAGAGAGTTTCGCTAACCCATCCCGGGGGAGCGAGTGTCTCTTGTCCCTTACTTGCTGAGGGGCATTGGATTTCCAATCCATCCGTTCCTCCGCAGGTCCTGGAGTATTATGGCCTCCAGCTGCACAATTTTACCCCTGCCTCCATCCTGCACATCGCAGGTTATGTCGCCCTTTCTGAGTTATTTCTGTGTTGCGAAGCTCATTTCGAGCTAGTGAAGAGGCTATTCTGCCTCGTCCCTCGCAATCAGGAGGGATCAATATTCCAGGTGGGCGGAACCAAAATATGGTGCATCGCCGGGACCGGATACCTATCCGGCACTCCAAAGAAGACATCCAAAGATTGGCCTTCCGAGTGGTTTTATATAGAGGATGTCTCCCTTCCTGACCCTATCCGAATGGGTCTTCCTGAGTTCACAAATGCCCCATTGAAGAAACGCCATAGCCGACCCCCACGGAACCCCAAGGAGGAAGATAGCAGAGAGGTCCTTCAATTGATGGGCAGGATAAAAACGCTTGCCAAATCTGGATTGACAATAATCGAGGTTATGTCGATATGCATAATGCGGGGGGTGCAGCCACTCCAGTATCGGGGACGTCCCATGTGGCACTTCAATGGAGAAGACGATGCCACCCGCTGCGGTCAGAAAGGTTCGGACTCTGCCGCTGCTCTGGAGAAAATACTGTCCGATTTATACAAAGGAGAAGAAGAGGAGTTCATCCGCATTAAGCCACGGGATGGATTTTCCATGTACAACCCCCTAGCTAGGTGAGTTGCTATCTTTTACTCAACTCTATTCGTCCCCGCAATCTTTCATCACAAATATTTACTTCGTCAGTCCCTAACAGGAAATGCGGAAAGCTATGAGATGGGTCCATAGCCCGCCTCACAGCCAGAGGACCACAACCGGGCCTTCGACCCCGAACTCGAAGAAGGTCTGGATGTTTTTGTGGAACTTGGTGACAGGGTGTTTTACCAGGCGAGCTGTGACGGCACTTGGTGGACATCATTGCCGACTATCCCGGCCTCCTCCATGCATCACATGTAAGCAAAACAGGAGACCTATCTTCCGAAAAGGATTCATTCTTTCCACCTTATGCCCACCGCACATGTATTATTCTATTAAGGGAAGGCCGTCGGCACGCCATGTCGAACCCGCGGCGACTCATCAACGAGAGGCGCCCACACCGGGTAGGCTTCCAAAAAGGAAAGCAAGTAGAGACATGGCAGAGCCACCGTCGAAGAGGTATGGTTTAAAACATGCTCCGTGATCGTTATCTTAAAATATAACAGTGTCCACTGTGTCTTGGCAGGAAGAATATTCGCCAGACTATATCCAGGGATCCTGCCCGCCACGCCTCTACTAGTCGGATTCCAGAACCAGCCTCGAGGGTGGAGACTAATGTGGGGACGACACCGGACGGTCCTCCTACAGAGGATGCGGATAGAATATCCGCTACAAATTCCAAGGTGGAGAGCGCTATGATTCATCGGCGTCGGTGGGCCGCACTCCGCGACCCTAGTTTTTTCGAGGAGGCTTTCAATGCCTTCAACTCGGGAGACGCGTACATCTGAGCTGCCCAAGATGGTCTTGCTAGAGCCACAGACGAGTATTTAAAAGATATACGGGTAAGCAAAATCTGATAATTATGTATATCAGTAGCCCCTGAGACTTGAAACAGTTGGTACAACTGATTTAAGGATCATTGTATGAATAGATTCTTACAGAGAAGAATACCCATTTGTCCAAAGAGCTGGAGAAGTATAAAGCCCAGCTAAGGGCCGCAGCTGCTGAAATGCAGGAATCCAAGAAGGCCTCATCTGGTAGTATTTCTCTTGATCGAGAAAAAACGTAACATCATGTTCCATTTAGTGTTCGACATGTTGCAGATCTAACAATAGATTCGCAGGCAAACCCGGAGTGAATCCGGAGATCCTACAAGAGGATGAACAAAGAGCTCAACGACAACTAGATGCTGGCGAGCATGTACTTACACGGGTCAGGTGAGAGAAAAACGATCTCCAGGATGCCAATACCCGGCTGGGTGTATAATTGAAAGATGTTCGAGCCCACATAGCTAACTCCGTGAAGGAGAATAGATGGCTTCAATGCGGCATTGTTAGTATGTGCTCAAACGAACCTTTATATAGTTCGGCAAAGAAACGGGCTAACAGAGTTATGTCTGTAGGTATACTGACTGGTCGTCCGGAAGAGGAGATGCCCGGATCCTCAGGTGATCTTCTGCAAGAGCTGTCGCAACTGCACGAACAAGTTTGGTAGGTGATGCAGGGTGTTGCCTCGGCCTTGTGGCCATCCGCCTCCCTGCCAGGAAGCATGGGGGAGCTTGTACAGCTGCCCAAGGGAGCGCGGCGATGCTTCCGATTATGGAAGATATCTGCCTATTGACAAGGTGCGAGGGAAGCTTGGGCCATGGTAAAAACACGGTACACCAAGCTCGATCCGAATCACATGGCCCGGGTCAGACCTGTAGGTTCAGATGGGAAAGAGATTCCCGTTAGTCTGGTATATGACCAGGTAGGATCAGCCGCAAAGTATTCCCAACAGATTGTAGGCTAGACAGCCTGTTGGATGGCATAGAAGAAGAAGTATGTGGGTCTAAGTGACTATGTACTTCAATTGACATATTTTGTCCCTAGCCGGATTGTAAATCATTTGTCTTGGCAGACCTTTTTGCTTCAGCCTCCGGACCCTACAGTCCGGAGTGTTTCCGAATACCCGCTCAGTTATGTAAACCGGGGTACGCATGGAAACCAGGCGTAGGGGTCATAATTGCTTGAACGGACAAGTACCCAACTAGCTATGTTATATTACATGGATAGTAAGAAACATCTTCCAGGGAGAATAGTTCCGTTAAGGGTTCCTTTCCCTGGGTATGCATGCATTAATGTGCATGTCCGAACTGCGAGCAAAGACGCATTATATGCAACATCTGGGGGTTTGTATTGTAAAAGGTAAAAACAACTTTAGTTCACCGACCGAATATTCTCTTAAGAACGCTAGCTTTCGGCTTCACCCAGTCTGAGGTACACGTCCGGAGTACCCGACAGTAACAATCGCAGAGGTGCTCCCCTTATTCCCTAGCCGAACTAACGGGAACGTAGGGCATAAACACAGGAGCCAAGCAACCCAGCTTGGCCAAAACTTAAGTCATATCGATGCATATAATGGTGAAGAAAAGGTACATATGGGAAAGCGACACATATGCAGAGAGCGTGATGCCCGGAAGATAATTATATTAAGCTTCTGTATAAGAAGCCCCCAGGTATAGTGAGCGTGCATACTTTGAGGTTTTAGCATGTCAAGAGTGTGTAGTCGAGTCACACTTAAAGCCTTAGAGCCATAAAAAGAAAGAGAGAGGATATAACTAAAAAAGGTGGAGGGAAGGAGATGAACACAGAGTTCGGGGCTAGGCGTAGAATCTTCAGAGTCTGGCCGCATTCCATGGGTTCGGCTCGAGTCGATTATCTGAGGCATCACGCAGACGGTACGCTCCTTCGGTGAGAACATTACAATGATGAAGGGACCCTCCCACTTGGGCTTGTGCTTGTCCTTTTTCTTATCCGGTAGGTGTAGAACGAGTTCGCCAATGTATAAATTTTGGCCCGTACTTCTCTGCTTTGATACCTGTGAGCCTGTTGCTGATAGAATGCGAAACGGGCTTTTGCTACATCGCGCTCCTCCTCCAGGGCATCTAAACTGTCCTGCCGATTAAGCTCGGCTTCTCTCTCTTCATACATGTGCACTCGAGGTGAGTCATGAATGATATCGCAGGGAAATACTGCCTCTACACCGTACACCATGAAGTATGGTGTGTATCCGGTAGTGCGATTTGGCGTGGTCCGTAGCCCCCATAGTACAGAGTCGAGCTGCTCGACCCAATGCGTGTCTGATTCCTTCAAGGATCACACTAGTTTGGGTTTGATGCCGCTCATAATAAGACCATTTGCTCGTTCGACTTGACCGTTTGTTTGGGGGTGATAGACGGAGGCGTAACCGAGCTTAATGCCCATGTTGCCGCACCAAGTTTTCACCTCGTCGGCTGTGATGTTGGAGCCATTATTGGTGATGATGCTATGGGGGACACTATAATGGTGCACGACCCCTGATATGAAGTCTATCACTCGTCCGGATTCGGCCGTTTTAATTGGTTTGGCCTCTATCCATTTGGTGAATTTATCCACCATGACCAGCAGGTATTTTTTCCTATGGCTTCCTCCGTTAAGGGGTCCGACCATATCGAGCCCCCGGACCGCAAAGGGCCAAGTTATGGGGATTGTTTGGAGAGCGGTGGGCGGCATATGGCTTTGGTTGGCGAAGAGCTGGAAACTGACACAATGTTGGACGAGGTCCTGTGCGTCTGCTCAAGTTGTCGGCCAGTAGAAACCTGTACGAAAGGCCTTGCTTACAAGGGCCCGAGCTGCGGCGTTGTGGCTGCCGAGTCCAGCATGAATTTCAGCGAAGAGCTGCCGCCCTTCCTCTTCGGAGATACATTTTTGAAGTACCCCGGTAGCGCTTTTCTTATAAAGCTCTCCCTCGTGGACCTTGTAGGCTTTAGAGCGCCGCACAATGCAACGTGCCTCATTTTGGTCCTAGGGGAGTTCTTGCCTATTTAGGTAGGCTAAGAAGGGTTCGGTCCACGGGGCGATGACAGCCATGATTAGGTGGGCCGAAGGTGTTATTTCTGTGGCGGAGCCTCCGATTATGTCAGTGTGTTCGGGATCTGGGGTTGTGGTCAGATCTGGACTAGTATTGCTGGTCTCCCCTTGCCACACCACGGATGGCTTGAGTAGCCTTTCCAAGAAGATGTTGGGTGGGACAGGGTCACGCTTAGCGCCGATGCAGCCAACAATATCCACTGCTTGATTGTTTTCTCGGACCACATGATGAAATTCAGGCCCCTCGAACCGAGCTGACATTTTGAGGAAGTGTAACTGCCTAGTTTTTGGCCCTTTTCTTTTTCTTTTG
Organism: Triticum dicoccoides; assembly: GCF_002162155.2. Classification (NCBI taxonomy): domain Eukaryota; kingdom Viridiplantae; phylum Streptophyta; class Magnoliopsida; order Poales; family Poaceae; genus Triticum; species Triticum dicoccoides. The sequence goes on from NC_041393.1 coordinate 594,133,212, forward strand.
ATTTATTTGGGGTTTGCTCTGTTTTTCTTTTTGGAGTGCTTCTGTGGTCTTGCCACCTGGGAAATCATCCTCATTCCCCCTCCCAAGTGGCTCATCATTCTCAAAACCTTGCCAATATCATGTCACTTCACTCCTTGACCAAACCCTAAAATCTTTTTCTAGAGAATATTCCATTTTCATTAAAGGAATAATCCTATCTGCCCTAGGTTGCGAAGCAACCTATATTTTTGTCCATCCAAAAATCCCCAAATAATTCTCATAATTACTTTGGGTCATATATAGCTCAAATATGCCCAAACATTGCCATGGCCAGTTCAAAAATAATTCCCCAATATTCCTTTTTCTATTCTGCCCTAAATGGCACTTTGTGAAGGAAGTGTCATTTATATTATTCCTAGTGGCTCCCAACCTTTTTGGGTATGTTTATATGTCCAAATAATAGCCTCATGCACAAGTTCAACATTATTTGCCTAGCCAATCTTCCTCAGTGAATTTTCAAAGTTTGTGTCAAATAGAAGGCTTTGTGAAGGAAGTACTAGCTAGGAGTATCCAAATGAGTTGAAATTTTGCACATTCTTTAATGTGCTCATATTAACCCACTCCACCCATTTGCATCCCCATACAATCATCTAGGTGAGCACAGGAGCAAATCATTGATTCTGGCAATATTTTCAGGTTGTGAAGCAAGTGTATTTTATATTGCATCAGAAATCCTGATAAATTACAAGATCATTCTTATACCCATAAAACATCTCTCCACCCAATTTGGCATCATTTAAATGAGCCATTTGATCACCAAAATTATTCCAAGTTTCTGGACAGAAATGATGTTTGTGAAGCAAGTGCCATTTCGGCTTGTCCATTTAGCATGAGCTTTTTACAGCATTTTCATATGTCCAAATAATAAAGCTTTGCCCAATATTAGCCCAAGTTGCTTCTCCAGGTGAGTGCATCATCCAGATTTAGTTTCTGACCAGATTTGGCAGTTGCAAAGCAACTAATTTAAATCTTGGTTCAAATCCCCTCAAAACCTCCAGGACAATAGTCCTTCTTAAGCTAATCACCCAGACAAAGTTTTTACTGCGTTACCAAGCTTGTGTCCCCACCGCACAACACAAACACTTGGCTACTGGTTTGCTTTGGGATCTTCTGCAAATCACTTCTTTCCCCCTGGACCTATTTATTTCTTCATTTAGACTAAGGGCACTTGGTTCAATGCAGTAGACATGGTTGGCCTGGCCAAAACCCGCAGTTTGCTCCAGTGCGCTTGGTGATCACGCTGATGTCATGCAAATTGCATGCTCTCGCTTCTTCCCGCCCCTATTCTCGTCGGCTCCCTCCTCGTCTTGATGTCCAACCATGTCCTGGAGCTCAGCCGTGATGCCCTGCATCTCCCTGCATTGATGGCTCATCGTGGTTCACCTTATATGAGCCACAAACTCCATGCCCGTGCGATGCCCAGCCTCTGTCCTCCATTAGAGCATAGCTCAAGCTCGCTTGTGCGCTCCGGAGCCCTCCCCTCGGCTATATAAGGGTGCCCCGACCTCTCCCGCAGCTCCCAAGCCCCTCCCTCGCCTCATTTGCCCCTCGGAGCATCCTAATCTCACCGGAGTTCGTCGGGTTTGTCTTGGCCATCGCTGGAGTTTGAGCTAGTCCGGTCACCTTGGGCTTCCTCTTGCCTCACTGCTCTATCCATCGTGATCCTCTCCTCCCCACGGTCCTCCCCACCCCACTTATTCGATGTCAGAGTTCCTCTGGCCGCGTCTCCCCGGAGTTGGCCGTCGCCACGCCTCTCGGCCACCTCATCGTCCGGCCTCCCTAGCCACCCCTCTCCATCCTAACACCACCACGGCCTTCCCCACCACCCGTAGAGTCGCCCCGCCCACTTAGCCTCGCCGGAGACCGCCCAAGTCACCAGAAGCCACCTCCACCGAGCCGCCTCTGTCTCCTCGGGTCGCCTCCCCTCGTTGTCGTTCCTCTTCTCCCCGGTGGCCGCCGCCCCTCCGGATGGGTGCCCCAGGCGCTGCCACTCCTACTGGTGGCCTAGGCCAGGAGGGAGACGGCCGGAGCCGCCCGGGCCCCTCGCCGGCGTCGCCTCTCCCCTGCCTCTCCTTTATCTCGATCGGGATAGAGGAAGGAGGAAGAAGACATGGCCCGTGCCCCTCCAGCTGGCCAGGCGGGCCCCTCATCCCCTCTTGACCCCACGTGTCAGTGAGCCAGGAGCCGGCCCCGTGTTGACCCAGCCCGCTGACGTGGCTAAGTGGAGACGTAATTGGGCGAGTACGCTTTCATCACCCGAAAGCGTATTTCCGAAAACCCGTTTCTGCCTTATCAACTCAGGGACCCGTCTGTGAATATTCTTTTTGCAGAAAAGCCCCTGATCTTCTACACCTCATAACTCCGCAACCGTAACTCCGTTTAAGGTGAAACCAACGCTCACTTCCTCGTTTCGTCGAGCCCGTTCTGTTGGACATGCTTTCACCACGTTTTAACATTCTGAAAATGACCATTATGCCCTTGCCCTTATTCAGCCCCCTCCGAGGGAGAACGCTTTCCGGCAATTTGTTCCGCGAGTTTCTCGCACTTTCTCCCGGTGATTTCTTCCACCCCAGGCAAGCCACACCCTCTATTTGCATCACTGTAATGCAGTGACATGGTTTAATTTATTTAAAATTGTTGAAAATATTGTTTTAGCTACTTGTGATCTATGCATGGCATTTTCTCGGAATATTATTTTGATCTTGTTGATGCCATGCTATTGTTTTGATTACTAGGAGTTATGTTTGTAGTTGATGAGTATGCTGTTGCCATTGGAGTATCAGTGGTTGATATTATGATTGTTTTCATGATGATATCTGTTATTATATTTTGGAGAATTACTTTGGGTGTCATGCTGCCTTTGGATTATTAGTGGTTAGTATGATTATTTTGATGATGCTAGTCGATGTTCTGTTCCTTGGAGCATTAATTTTGGTGATGATGTTTACATGTGGATCTTAGCTGGATAGCTTTGTTCTGGTTATTGGAGTAGTAGAGTTATTGTTTTCAGATTCATCATGATAGAAATATTATGCTATCTTTGGAGTATTTTGATATGATGATATTATGCTCAGATTATTTGTTGGATATTGCTATGACTTGGATTATAGTTTGATAGTTGATATCGGAGTATCAGTTATCACAATTCTATTTTCGGGGATAAATACCGTCATTAAGTTGGTCAGGTGCCACCGAACCGGGCTTTCTCTAGTGCAACCACATTTGCCTTTATGGGAAGGCCCTAATGAGATGTTATTGTCATGCCTCTCGTTGGTGCCTCCAACGAGGGAAGGTTATGGGCGCGCGCTACCCTGATCAGATAGGCGGACATAAGCCTTGTGTGCCTGTTGTTGTTGTTATGTGCACATGTCCCCGTTTGGGACGGTTTATTGTTTTGGCCACGATGGTGGCCATTGGTGTCTTTGGTAGACACGGGGCCACCCAGGACTAGCCCAGTGGGGAGTGAGTCGGAGTGGCCGGGAGAGTGTCATGGTAGTAGATCGGTTTTGTCGGAACATCGTTGGTCCACCCAAATGGGATTGCAAGGCCATGGGTTCCGTGGTGTGGGTAAAGTGCGCTACCTCTATAGAGTGCGTATGTTTAAACTATTGATAGACGCGTCCTCGGTCATGGGCATGGGTTCGTACTAGGTCACACCGTTCGGTCAACACTCACATGATGGAATGACTTATAGGTGACTTATATGTTGATATTTTGAGCAGTACCGCTTGGTAGGATGTTGATGATGATGTTGGGGACCAAGTGTTGGTCATGGTAGTGATCGTCGAAAAGATCACCGGTTGGTTTTGATTAGGAGGTGATCGAGATGGTATATTGCTTGGCCGGTTAGCCAAGAGAGATATGGTTATGGAGATCTGAGATGGTGATTTATTAGTAGTTTCATATCATGCTTAGTAGTTGCTGTTATATCTTGGTAGCTGTTAATATAATTAACATGCTTAATGCTATGTTGTTGTCTTGCCTTGATGTTTTTGGTTGTTGTGAGCTTGCAAGTACATTCAATGTACTGACCTGGCGTGTCATGCCAGATTGTAGGTGATGCCGTGATTGCTTGATTGCTTGATTGCTTGTCATGGTTTCCGTTCGGGCAAGCTACATCGTGTCCCAGCCAGTGTCCCTATGGAGTGGAGTTCACTACCTTCGTCATTGTTCCGCTGCTAGAAGATTTCCGCTGCTTCGAGTTGTTCTGCTGCTAGCATAAAGCAAGTGTAGTATCGCAGGCGTAGTTTCGCCGTTCTAATGTGATTCTTTGTAACATCAGACCCGTGTATTATTATTCTTGTAATAAGAGTTGATTTGTTCTATGTCAAGCAGTGTCGTATTCAAAGACTTCTCCTCGATCTCTGGGCTGGAATACGGGGCATTCCGGTTTTTCTCAGCCAGGGTGCCACAGGCTTGCTATCAGAGTAGGTCTGGCTGTAGGACGCCCTAGTCAGTGCAAGCGGTAGAAACTGGTAGAATAGAGTCTGGCTTGATGATTGCATTTGGTTGCTGCATTTGTTTGTTACCATATAGCCTTAGTATTTGTGATAACGGTTTATCTGGTGAGTGTAGCAGGCATCGGTTCGGATCCACTACAGCTCAACCTTTGCATTTCTCCAGTTCCTTTTTCTTTCATTATTTGGTGTCATTTCTGTCCCAGCAGAGTGATGCCAAGTGATCCCGACACTGTTTGCAAAAATGGTGCTCGGGTATCACGTCGATGTCTTTCTTTCAGTCCTATCTATCGGTTCGGTGATGGACATGCTTCTATCCTAGATCGTTCTTTTATTTTGTCATGTTGGCAACCCTTAATGATCTTAGTAATCAAGAAAGGGCAATGTCAGTAGCCTCAGTTTTTCCCCACAATCCTATTTCTTGGACGAGTACGGATCTTTTTCCGTCCGCTTGATAATAATGTGGTTGCGACCTTCGTGTCCCATTACAGGATTACCGAGTGCGTCCTCGCCTCCGAGCTACTCCAGGTTGATATCTGGCCAAGCTAGCACTTGGTGCAGCGCTGTTTACACCAATTCTTCCACACATTTGTTCTTCCTCGTGCACATCGTCAAATTATGCTAGATCGTAGAACCGGAGATCCCGCGAGATTTGTGTGCTGAAGTAGGCATGCATATTGTGTGACTTGCAGTAATATGTGACATTGATTGTTGTTGTGTGCTTTTGTTTAGTTGAGTTTTCTTTTGCTTCTTTCATTTTGGGCCCCGGTGTTACATTATTTTCCCCTATTAAAGAGTTGCTCATCCACCGACACCGGACTTGAAGAAGGAATAAGGATTTCAATCATTTGGAAGAAGCTCAGCTAAGCATTATGGTCTACGCAGTCAAGTACATTATGGCATTAATAGCTTCTCACAATACCAATGGTGTATTGGATTGACTATCAGCATCGAGTCTACATCAGTGCAAAATCCTCACAACAGTTATGATCCAGCCAGCAGGAAAACAAGCCAGGTACAAGATCAATGGTATATTTTCAGACAGAGGTATGGATCATATACGAAAAAAGTTTTGGCTCAATAATGCATGATGCTTGAAATATGTTATCATCCGAAATAATGTTAGAATGTGATATGCTCAAGAAAGCCAGCCAAACCATTTTTCTCATGCAAATAATCCACCTCAGAATATTATGGGTGTGTGTATGGATTTTAGTCTGCATTCCAGTATGAAGCTTTGGATGTAAGAAACCCAGTATTCTTCCACACGCTATCAGAAGAAATTTATGATGCAAGGCTCCTCAATTTTCCTCAGTATGATATGTGAACAATTTCCGGCCCACGATACCCGGTCTTTCTCAACAAGACACCTCAGTAAAGGCTTCTGACAGACGAAAATGATTTTTTCTCAACAAGCAAACCCGAGGAGAAGCTTCTCAAGTACGGAACTCAGGCTTCTCCAGCACAGTACTCAGGAGAAGCTTCGTATGTAAGCTATAGAGCCTTCTTCTGCACGATACCCAGACAAAAGATTTGAGCAAAAGTTAACAAGTCTTCCTCAGCAAGCTACTCGGATGGCTTCTCTCGTAAGCCATTTAGTCTGGGTCAGTACCACACCATGCACCATCCTCAGAGATTATATGATGAGTTTCCAAGGTATGGCAGTACTGCTCAAGGACCAGATTTGCAATAATTTTATTAGAGGTAAAATTTAGTCAGAACATATGCCTACCACAAGGATCGAGTGTTCCGTGGCATATCATTCTTATATATGGCGAGCATGCATCCCCAGTCATATCAGTCACTTATACGTGATGCGACAGTGATCCAGCAGATATACCTAAGAAAAGTAAGGATCCCCCAACCATGCGAGTCAGGCAAAGGAAAATAAAGATGAGCAGCAATACATGTCATGAATTACAAGGATCGACAATATTTGGAGATGACATCACGGAATCCACAGTCTTGACAATGGTCATCAAGGTCATTATTCCCGCAACTGACAAGGAGATATCATAAAACATTGTCACCTTCTTGTATGATTGGCCTCAGCAATGAGCTCCGTACAACTATAAACCCCGGGTATATGTCATATGTGTGCGGACCTAGGTCAGAAAACAAGCACAAGGAATAATGTCAAAAATATTAATTACGTCCATGTTCATACGAAGAATCAAGGACAGGTGTGGCCAAGTTATTTCAGTAAGGTATCTTGACAAAGAAAATCATGACTGTAAAAAGGATGAGACTGACAGCAAAGGTATGATGGTTTTTGCGCGACCATCCGGGTCCGGATACCCAAGTTAGTTGAAAGCCATAATTCCATGTGGATCCACAATGTCATACTCTCAAGGGCCTACTCTATTTACAAGGATTTTCATATCCCGCTGACCCGCTTAAAATGGTTAGTGTGGAACATCCAAGTCTGTTATGTCAGAACCAAGATTTCTTTGCAAGCTCCACAGTTTGACTTCAGCGGCGGCATGAAAGCAAATCACAGCCTATTACCACAGATGAGTATATCAACCACATGAGAAAAATCAAAAGACGAGCAATCAGCTCAGGCCCGGTATACTCACCGACGTAATCAAGTACACGGTCAATCTGTCAGGAAAAGCATTTGTTCGTCAGCCCCGTGTCAGGCCAGTCTCAAGATGTAAATATTTGAGGTATGACACAACTATAAATCCATATTCCTTTATATTGCTCACGCCAGAAGGAAGTCAAATCTCTGGTATATGCCACATGCTCAAGCCAAAGAAATAAATTAAGATAAATCAGTGCCACCTGTGAGCAGTCAGATCCCATTACGAGGATGACCATGATTCTCAGCATTTATGGAACCCAGAAGACATGCATTTATTTGAAGCAACCCCATGGCAGAAGTAAAAATGTTTTCATGACCAAAGAAAAAATTTATGCTCAGGTCCATTCGATATCACCGTCGATATGAGAAAATTCACGTCAGTAAAACATTGGGTATATGAGCAAAGACCTAACAGAATTTGGGAAAGGTGAAGCAGACCACCCCAGAGCAAGGTAAGTTGATCATCTGAAATTCTTGTGGGAACAATAAATAAAGGAAAAAGGATATCCGAGTTGGAAACGGTGTCCTCAAGTCATACTTGTTCCCTGAGCAACCAAATCTCTAGGACAAGATTTATTTAAGGGGGGGAGGTTTGTAACAGCCTGGTTTTTGGCCCTTTGATTTTTCTTTTGATTTATTTGGTTTTTGCTTTGTTTTTCTTTTTGGAGTGGTTCTGTGGTCTTGCCACCTGGGAAATCATCCTCATTCCCACTCCCAAGTGGCTCATCATTCTCAAAACCTTGCCAGGATCATGTCACTTCACTCCTTGACCAAACCCTAAAATCTTTTTCTAGAGAATATTCCTTTTTCATTAAAGGAATAACCTTATCTGCCCTAGGTGGTGAAGCAACCTATATTTCTGTCCATCCAAAAATCCCCAAATAATACTCATAATTCCTTTGGGTCATATATAGCTCAAATATGCCCAAACATTGCCTTGGCTAGTTCAAAAATATTTCTCCAATATTCCTTTTTCTATTATGCCCTGAATGGCACTTTGTGAAGGAAGTGTCATTTATATTTTTCCTAGTGGCTCCCAACCTTTTTGCGCATGTTTATATGTGCAAATAATTGCCTCATGCACAAGTTCAACATTATTTGCCCAGCCAATCTTCCTCAGTGAATTTTCAAAGTTTTTGTGAGACACAAGGCTTTGTGAAGAAGTACTAGCTAGGAGTATCCAAATGAGTTGAAATTTTGCAAACTCCTTAATGTGCTCATATTAACCCCCTCCAGCCATTTGCAAACCCATCCAATCATATAGGTGAGCACAGGAGCAAATCTTTGATTCTGGCAATATTTTCAGGTTGTGAAGCAACTGTATTTTATATTGCTTCAAAAATCCTGATAAATGACCAGATCATTCTTATACCCATAAAACATCTCTGCACCCAATTTGGCATCATTTCAATGAGACATTTGATCACTAAAATTATTCCAAGTTTCTGGACAGAAATGATGTTTGTGAAGCAAGTGCCATTTTGGCTTGTCCATTTAGCATGAGCTTTTTACAGCATCTTCATATGTCCAAATAATAAAGCTTTGCCCAATCTTACCCCAAGTTGCTTCTCCAGGTGAGTGCATCATCCAGATTTAGTTTTTGGCTAGATTTGGCAGTTGCAGAGCAACTAATTTAAATCTAGGTTCAAATCCCCTCAAAACCTCCAGGACCGTAGTCCGTCTTAAGCTAATCACCCCAGAAAAAGTTTATACTGTGTTACCAAGCTTGTGTCCCCACTACACAGCACATACACATGGCTGCTGGTTTGCTTTGGGGTCTTCTACAAATCACTTCTTTGCCCCTGGACCTATTTATTTCTTCATTTAGACTAAGGGGACTACGGTCAATCCACTAGAGATGGTCGGCATGGCCAAAATCCGCAGTTTGCTCCAGTGCACGTGGTGATCACGCTAATGTCATGCAAATTGCGTGCTCTGGCTTCTTCCCGCCCCTGTTCTCGTCGGCTCCCTCCTTGTCTCGACGTCCAACCATGTCCTGGAGCTCCCCTATGATGCATCGAAGCTCCCCCGTGATGCGCTGGAGCTCCCCCGTGATGCCCTGCGTCTCCCTGCATCGACGGCTCATCGTGGTTCGCCATAAATGAGCCACAAACGCCATGCCCATGTGATGCTCGACATCTGTCCTCCATTAGAGCACTTCTCAAGCTCGCTTGTGCGCAACGGATCCCTCCCCTCGGCTATATAAGGGTGTCCCGACCTCTCCCTTATCTCCCAAGCCCCTCCCTTGCCTCATTTGCCCCTCGGAGCATCCCAATCTCGCCAGAGTTCGTCGAGTTTGTCTGGGCCATCGCCGGAGTTTGAGCTAGTCCGGTCACCTTCGGCTTCCTCTTGCCCCCCTGCTCTGTCTATCGTGATCCTCTCCTCCCCGCGGTCCTCCCCACCCCACTTGTTCGATGTCAGAGTTCCTCTAGCCGCGCCTCCCTGGAGTTGGCCGTCGCCCCACCTCTCGGCAACCTCATCGTCCGGCCTCCCTAGCCACCCCCTCTCCATCATGACACCACCACAGCCTTCCCCCCTCCCGTAGAGTCGCCCCGCCCACAGCCCCGCCAGAGACCGCCCGAGTCGCCGGAAGCCACCTCGGCCGAGCCGCCTCTGTCTCCTCGGATCGCCTCTCCTCATCGTCGTTCCTGTTCTCCCTGGTGCCCGCCGCCCCTCTGGTTGGGTGCGCCAGGCGCTGCCACACCTGCTGGTGGCCTAGGCCGGGCGAGAGATGGCTGGAGCCGCCTGGGCCCCTCGCCGGCGTCGCCTCTCCCTTGCCTCTCCTCTGTCTTGATCGGGACAGAGGGCGGAGGAAGAAGACATGGCCCGTGCCCCCTCCGGCTGGCCAGGCGGGCCCCGCCTCCCCTCTTGACCCGATGCGTCAGTGAGCCAGGAGTCGGCCCCGCGATGACCCGCCCCGCTGACGTGGCTTAGTGGAGACGTAATTGGGCGAGTACGTTTTCATCCCCCGAAAGCGTATTTCCGAAAACTCGTTTCTGCCTTATCCACTCAGGGACCCGTTTGTGAATATTCTTTTTGCAGAAAACTCCCTGATCTTCTACACCTCATAACTCCGCAACGGTAACTCCGTTTAAGGTGAAACCAACGCTCACTTCTTCGTTTCGTCGAGAACGTTCTGTTGGTCATGCTTTCACCATGCTTTAAGATTCTGAAAATGACCATTATGACCTTGCCCTTATTCAGCCCCCCCCGAGGGAGAATGCTTTCTGGCGATTCGTTCTGCGAGTTTCTCGCACTTTCTCCCGGTGATTTCTTCCACCCCAGGCAAGCCACAACCTCCATTTGCATCACTGTAATGCAGTGACATGGTTTAATTTATTTAAACTTGTTTAAAATATAGTTTTAGCTACTTGTGACCTGTGCATGGCATTTTCTCGGAATATTATTTTGATCTTGTTGATGCCATGCTATTGTTTGGATTACTCGGAGTTATGTTTGTAGTTGATGAGTATCATGTTGCCATTGGAGTATTAGTAGTTGATATTATGATTGTTTTCATGATGATATCTGTTATTATATTTTGGAGAATTACTTTGTGTGTCATGCTGCCTTTGGATTATTAGTGGTTAGTATGATTATTTTCATGATGCTAGTCGATGTTCTGTTGCTTCAAGTATTAATTTCGGAGATGATATTTACGTGTGGATATTATTAGGATAGCTTTGTTCTGGTTATTGGAGTAGTAGAGTTGTTGTTTTCAGATTAATCATGATAGAAATATTATGCTATCTTTGGAGTATTTTGATATCATGATATTATGCTCAGATTATTTGTTGGATATTGCTATGACTTAGATTATAGTTGGATAGTTGATATCGGAGTATAAGTTATCACAATTCTATTTTTGGGGATAAATACCGTCATTAAGTTGGTCAGGTGCCATCGAACCGGGCTCTCTCCAGTGCAACCACATTTGCCTTTATGGATAGGCCCTAATGTGATGCTATTGCCATGCCTCTCGCCGGTGCCTCCAACGAGGGAAGGTTATGGGAACGCGCTACTCTGATCAGGTAGGCGGACATAAGCCTTGTGTGCCCGTTGTTGTTGTTATGTGCACATGTCCCCGTTTGGGATGGTTTATTGTTTTGGCCACGACGGTGGTCGTTGGTGTCTTTGTTAGACACGGGGCCACCCAGGACTAGCCCAGTGGGGAGTGATTTGAAGTGGCCAGGAGAGTGTCATGGCAGTAGATCAGTTTTGTCGGAACGCTGTTGGTCCACCCGAATGGGAGTGCGAGGCCATGGGTTCCGTGGTGTGGGTAAAGTGCGCTACCTCTGCAGAGCGTGTTTGCTTAAACTATCGATAGACGCGTCCTCGGTCATGGGCATCGGTTCGTACTAGGTCATTCCGTATGATCAACACTCACATGACGAAATGACTTGTAGGTGACTTATATGTTGATATTTTGAGCAGTACCGCTTGGCAGGATGTTGATGATGATGTTGGGGACCAAGTGTTGGTCATGGTAGTGATCGCCGAAAAGATCACCATTTGAGACCAAGTGTTGGTCATGGTTGTGATCGCTGGAAAGATCACCGTTTGGTTTTGATCATGAGGTGATCGAGATGGTATATTGCTTGGCCAGTTAACCAAGAGAGATATGGTTATGGAGATCTGAGATGGTGATTTATCAGTAGTTTCATATCATGCTTAGTAGTTATTGTTGTATCATGGAAGCTGTTAATTTAATTAACCTGCTTAATGCTATGTTCTTTTCTTGCCTTGATGTTTTTGGTTGTTGTGAGCTTGCAAGTACATTCAATGCACTGACCTAGCGTGTCATGCCAGATTGCAGGTGATGTCGTGATTACTTGATTGGTTGTCATGGTTTCCGTTCATGCGAGCTAGATCTTGTCCCAACCAGAGTCCCTGCGGAGTGGAGTTCACCACCTTCGTCGTTGTTTCGCTGCTAGAAGATTTCCGCTGCTTCGAGTTGTCCCACTGCTAGCACAGAGCAAGTGTAGTATCGCAGGCGTAGTGTCGTCGTGCTGATGTGATTCCTTGTAACATCAGACCCGTGTATTATTATTCTTGTAATAAGAGTTGATTTGTTCTATGTCAAGCAGTGTCGTATTCCAGAGACTTCTCCTCAATCTCTGGGCTAGAATACGGGGCATTCCGGTTTCTTTGAGCCGGGTGCCACAAGACGACATTAGGGTAAACCGCCATTTTCGGGTCCTTGGCATTGAAGTCTCCATTTATTTGAGATATTGCGAGGTTCGAATCCCCACGCACTTCTAGGCGTTGGGTGCCCATGGAGACTGTTATCCGAAGACCATGCAACAGAGCCTCGTATTCGGCTGCATTGTTGGAGTCTGTGTATAGTATTTGGAGTACGTATTGGACTGTATCTCCAGTGGGGGATGTCAGGACAATGCCCGCTCCCAGACCAGCCAACATCTTAGAGCTGTCAAAGTGGATGATCCAATTGGAGTATGCGTCATACTCTTTAGAGAGTTCGGCTTCTGTCCATTCGGCGATGAAGTCAGCCAGTACTTGCGATTTAATGGCTTGTCGTGGTTTATATATAATGTCAAATGGGAGGAGCTTGTTGGCCCACTTAGCAATCCGGCCCGTGGCATCGCAGTTATTTATTATATCGTTGAGTGGTACTTTGGAGGCCACCGTGATTGAACACTGTTGAAAGTAGTGTCGTAGTTTCCGGGATGCCATGAAGACCGCGTATGCTATCTTTTGATAATGTGGGTACCGTGACTTGCATGGTGTGAGGACAGTGGATACGTAGTATATCAGCTTTTGAAGCGGGAACTTATGTTCGTCCTCCTCTCATTCGACGACGAGCACTGCGCTGACAACTTGGTGTATTGCAGCTATATATAACAGCATGGGTTCGCCAATGTTCGGTGCGGCCAGGATTGGGTTGCTGGCCAAGAGGGCCTTTATTTCTTCCAGTCCGGCCGTAGCCGCATCCTCGAAGTGTTCGGTGCGTCGAAGAAGGCGATAAAGAGGTAGTGCCTTTTCTCCCAATCAGGAGATAAAGCGGCTTAATGCAGCCACGCATCCAGTTAATTTCTGGATTTGCTTGAGGTCTGTTGGGGTAGCCAACTGTGACAAAGCTCATATTTTAGCCGGGTTTGCTTCAATTCCTTTGTTGGAAACGATGAAGCCCAGGAGCTTTCCAGTGGGAACGCGAAAACATTTTTTTCCGGATTGAGCTTGATGTCATATGTTCGGAGGTTGTCGAATGTGAGCCTTAGGTCGTCTATTAAAGATTCGACGTGTCTGGTCTTGATGACCACATCGTCCATGCATGCCTCAACTGTTTTGCCGATTTGTTTTTCCAGGCATGTTTGAATCATGCGTTGGTAGGTTGCACCGGCGTTTTTGAGCCCGAAAGGCATGGTGTTGAAACAGAAAGGGCCGTATGGGGTGATGAATGCCATTGCGGCTTGATCGGACTCCACCATCTTGATTTGATGGTTTCCGGAGTATGCGTCGAGGAAGCACAATGAGTCGTGTCCTGCGGTAGCGTCGATGATTTGATCGATGCGGGGGAGGGGGAAGGGATCCTTTGGGGCAAGCCTTATTGAGGTCCTTGAAATCGACACATAGGCGCCAGGATTTATCCCTCTTTGGTACCATCACTAGGTTTGCTAGCTAGTCCGGGTGTTTTATTTCTCTGATGAATCCGGCTTCGAGTAAGTTGGCTAGCTCCTCTCCCATAGCCTGTCGTTTAGGCTCTGAAAAGCGCCGTAGTGTCTGCTTGACCGGCTTGTATCCCTTCAATATGTTGAGGCTATGCTCGTCCAGCCTGCGTGGGATCCCTGGCATATCTGAAGGGTGCCAGGCGAAGATGTCCCAATTCTCACGTAAGAACGCCCGTAGTGCGGCGTCAATTGTGGGGTTCATATGTGCCCCGATGGATGCTGTTTTTGTAGAGTTTGTTGGGTGGACTTGGAATTTGATGATTTCGTCTGTGGGGTTGAAAGAGGTGGACTTGGATCGCCTATCGAGTGTCACGTCGTCCCTATCCACTTTGGAGCGTAATGAAGTTAATTCTTCGGCCGCGAGGGCTTCGGATAATGCCTCAAGGGCCAGGGCGGCGGTTTTATTTTTGGCGCGAAGTGCTATGTCCTGATCACTGGCTAGAGTGATGATTCCGTTGGGCCCGGGCATCTTGAGCTTCATGTACACATAATGGGGTATAGCTTGGAAGCTCGCGAATGCGCCCCGCCCTAAAAGGGCATGGTATCCACTACTGAACGGGGCCACTTGGAATGTTATCTCTTCGGACCTGTAATATTCCGGCGTGCCGAATACCACATCAAGTGTGATTTTTCCCGCACATCGTGCCTCCTGACTAGGGATAAACCCTCGGAAGGTCGTGCTGCTTTGCTCTATGCGGCTCTTGTCTATTTCCATTTTGTTGAGAGTTTCCTCGTAGATGAGGTTTAATCCGCTGTCGCCGTCCATGAGCACTTCAGTAAGCCGAAAGCCGTGCACAATTGGACTAAGGACCAAAGCGGCCGGTGCTCGGACTGTTCGGAATTGAGGTTCATCACTGGCATTAAAGGTTATAGTCATGTCATTCCAGGGATTTATTGCTGCAATGTGGCTGATTTCGGCGAGGTCGCGGAGTTCTCTCTTGCGCCTGTTATTTGAGGTGAAAGTCTAGAAGACTGTCAACACTGTATTGTTGTTTTCTATGGGATGATGCTCTATGGTATTGTTAATGAGGAGATCCTCGTTGTTCTTGTCCACCTGCCGAAGTATCCAACATGCTCTAAGGCTATGTGTTGGTACGGTATCCGGTGTGGTGTGAATTTTGCATGGCATATTGAGCCATCCCTCCAATACGGTTCCACACCCTGTAGTGGGCTTTGGTTTCTTTGTGATTGGATCGGGTGACCTGCGAGAGTGCACCCTTTTGGTTCAGACAAGGGGTTTAGTGAGAGCCGCAGGATCCCAGAATTTTGCCTAGGTTTTCCAGGCGCTTTCCATCGCTTAGTACTTCTGTACTATGGCCGCCAAGTCAGCGAATTGTGATATGTCATGGCGACTTATGGCGATAAGGATTTCCTTGTTCGTGCAATTTTTGCAAAAGAATGAGATTGTGTCTTCCTCGCGACAATCCTTAACCTTGCTCATTACAAGGAGGAATCTAGCCCAAAAGTGATGTACTGTCTCTTGGGATTGTTGTCTAATGTGGGAAAGATTGCTTGTATTTGGGTGGGTGGGTGGATTTAAGTCCGAATCCTGACCCGATCCGTCACCCAGAGGCAGAGGAACTTCCGAACTTGGTAGTTCGGGTTCCGGGATGTTGCCCAATTTTTCTTGCCCGCTGTCCGACTCTAAGTTCAGAGTTTGTGTCATGTCCTCCCGCGAGCGGGTATCCGGCTTAGAGAGCTCGGGAATCCGGACATAGTTTGTCCTCAAAATAGAGGAAGAGCCGCTGCATTGCTCCTCCACCACCGCTATTTGATGGGTGACCGGCGGAGAGTTAATCTCTCTTTGATCGGGTTTAAGCCCAATCCGATCATAAGTCCGTAGTGACTCCCAAGGCGGCGATTGATGTCTACTACACATCCTTCTTCTTGTAGACGTTGTTGCGCCTGCAAGTGCACAGGTTTGTAGGACAATAGCAAATTTCCCTCAAGTGGATGAACTAAGGTTATCAATCCG
Organism: Triticum dicoccoides; assembly: GCF_002162155.2. Taxonomy (NCBI): domain Eukaryota; kingdom Viridiplantae; phylum Streptophyta; class Magnoliopsida; order Poales; family Poaceae; genus Triticum; species Triticum dicoccoides. The sequence continues at coordinate 594,148,959 of NC_041393.1, forward strand.
TGGGAGGCGTAGGATGAAGATGGTCTCTCTCAAACAACCTTGCAACCAAATAACAAAGAGTCTCTTGTGTCCCCAACACACCCAATACAATGGTAAATTGTATAGGTGCACTAGTTCAGGGAAGAGATGGTGATACAAATGCAATATGGATGGTAGATATAGGTTTTTGTAATCTGAAAATATAAAAACAGCAAGGTAACTAATGATAAAAGTGAGCGTAAATAGTATTGCAATGATAGGAAACAAGGCATGGGGATCATACTTTCACTAGTGCAAGTTCTCTCAACAATAATAACATAGATAGATCATATAACAATCCCTCAACATGCAACAAAGAGTCACTCCAAAGCCACTAATAGCGGAGAACAAACGAAGAGATTATGGTAGGGTACAAAACCACCTCAAAGTTATTCTTTCGGTTCGATCTATTCAAGAGTTCGTACTAGAATAACACCTTAAGACACAAATAAACCAAAACCCTAATGTCACCTAGATACTCCATTGTCACCTCAAGTATCCGTGGGCATGATTATACGATATGCATCACACAATCTCAGATTCATCCAACCAACACAAACTACTTCAAAGAGTGCCCCAAAGTTTTTACCGGAGAGTCAAGACGAAATCGTGTGCCAACCCCTATGCATAGGTTCATGGGCAGTACCCGCAAGTTGGTCACCAAAACATACATCAAATGACACATGATATCCCATTGTCACCACAGATAAGCACGACAAAACATACATCAAGTGTTCTCAAATCCTTAAAGACTCAATCCGATAAGATAACTTCAAGAGGGAAACTCAATTCATCACAAGAGAGAAGAGGGGGGGAGAAACATCATAAGATCCAACTGTAATAGCAAAGCTCGCGATACATCAAGATCGTGCCATAGAGAGAACATGAGAGAGAGAGAGAGATCAAACACATAGCTACTGGTACATACCCTAAGCCCCGAGGGTGAACTACTCCCTCCTCGTCATGGATAGTGCCGGGATGATGAAGATGGCCACCGGTGATGGGTTCCCCCTCCAGCAGGGTGCCGAAACGGGCTCCCGAGAGGTTTTTGGTGGCTACAGAGGCTTGCGGTGGCGGAACTCTCGATCTATCTTCTTTGTTGATGTTTTTAGGGTACGTAGGCTTATATAGGCGAAAGAAGTCGGTCGGGGGAGCCTCAAGGGGCCCATGAGAGGGTAGGGTGCGCCCAGGCGGGGCACCCCCTATCTCGTGGCCTCCTCGAGGATCTTATTACGTGAACTCCAAGTCTCCCGGATCATATTCTTCCTAAAAATCATGCTCCCGAAGGTTTCATTCCGTTTGGACTCCGTTTGATATTCCTTTTCTCTGAAATACTGAAATAGTCAATAAAACAACAATATGGGCTGGGCCTCCGGTTAATTGGTTAGTCCCAGAAGTAATATAAAAGTGTATGATAAAGCCCATAATCATTCAAAACAGATAATAAAATAGCATGAATACTTCATAAATTATAGATATATTGGAGACGTATCAGCGATGCGATCCAAGAGCTCGTTCAAGGACGAAAGTTCCTTTGGATCCATCCGCTCGGCGTATTCCGAGCTGACGTGGAGGCTGTTTTAGATGACCCGAGAAGTCATCGTCGGCACGGCGGCTGAACGGGCGGTCATGACGAAGCCGCCTAGTCGGAGGGTTTGGCCTAAAGCCAGGGCTCCCCTCGAGGCGATGTTGTCCTTGATAACAAGGCGATCCATCAAACCTTTTTTCAACGTCACGGTGGAACTCTCAATGAAACCACCAATGTCGGTGTCAAAACAGACGGATCTCAGGTAGGGGGTCCTGAACTGTGCGTCTAAGGTTAATGGTAACAGGAGGCGGGGGACACGGTGTTTACCCAGGTTCGGGCCTCTCTATGGAGGCAATACCCTACTTCCTGCTTGATTGATCTTGATAATATAAGTATTACAAGAGTTGATCTACCACGAGATCGTAGAGGCTAAACCCTAGAAGCTAGCCTATGATTATGATCGTAGAGGCAAGCAAACCCCCATTGATCATTTCGATATTGCCCATTCCCATCTCTCTTATGCTTGCATTATAACTGCTACTGCATTTTGTATGATCCTACTCTGATGCATAGCCTATTTTCGTTACCTACTTTCATACCTTACCTACTTATTCTAAACTGCTTAGTATAGGTTGGTCAGAGATCCATAGTGACCCCCCACCTTGTCCCAGTTACCCCTGCTTTATGTTTGATGACTCGATCAACGTGATCAATGTCCAGGCCCCAACACCGCACATCAGCCCCCCTTAGTTGTATGACTCTGCGGAGGTACTATTGAGTGCCGAGGGTGATACCTCGTCAGCACTTCTGATGTTAACCCTGTAGTGTAGTTATTAGGTCATGGTCATTGTTGGTGTCAAAACCGGCGGATCTCGGGTAGGGGTCCCAATCTGTGCGTCAAGGCTAATGGTAACAGGAAGCAAGGGACACAGATGTTTACCCAGGTTTGGGCCCTCTCGATGGAGGTAAAACCCTACTTCGAGCTTGATTAATATTGATGATATGGGTAGTACAAGAGTAGATCTACCACGAGATTGTAGAGGCTAAACCCTAAGAGCTAGCCTATGATGGTATGATTGTAATTGTGATCGGCCTTCTAAGGACCAACCTCTCCGGTTTATATAGACACCGGAGAGGGCTAGGGTTTACATGGAGTCGATTACAAGAAAGGAAATACAATATCCGGATCGCCAAGCTTGCCTTCCATGCAAAGGAGAGTCCCATCCGGACACGGGCCAAAGTCTTGAGTCTTGTATCTTCACGCTTCAATAGTCCGGATGTTGTACACAGTCCGGCTGTCCGGATACCCCCCAATCCAGGACTCCCTCATCAGCCCCTGAACCCGGCTTCAATGACGATGAGTCCGGCGCGCAGTATTGTCTTCGGCATTGCAAGGCGGGTTCCTTCTCCGAATACTCCAAAGTAGTCATCGAACACTAAAATCGTGTCCGAATTCACAAGATGATCTTTACACACCGCTGTAGAAAGAATGATATTTCACAAATGCAATCTGCTGACAACTTTTTCTGATGACGTGACATGTTATTACGGTCGGATCATTATTTGAACCGTTTTCCCACAACCAGCTACAGCGCATATTGCGAGGCGGTTTCTTTGACACGTCTTCTCAAAGCAGAGATCATGTCCCCTTATCACGGGATTCTCATCAATACGGGTATGGGTAATCTCACCACGCCATTAATCGTGGCGCTTGGGAAACAAGCGATTCTCAACGGGCAAGTGGGGAGGCGCACCGCTTTCGGCTCCTCTATAAAGGGATAAGATTTCCCATTTTCACCCACGCCTTCTTCCTCCTTTGCCCACTCTTGCCTCCTCGAGCTCCAGCGCCCAAAACCAAGTCTTCTCCGCACAGCTAAACATGTCTGGAGAAGGAGACAAGTGGGTGGCTTCCACCATCAAGGAGAAGCACATCACAAATCTTAGGGCGGCCGGATACTTGGCCGCGGACATAGCGCACTGGCTACCGGACGCCGGGCAGGTCATTCTGACCCCAGGACCACACGAGAGGGTCGTATTCGTCGCCCACTTCGTCTGTGGACTAGGATTTCCACTACATCCCTTCGTTCGCGGGCTCATGTTCTACTACGGGCTAGATTTCCATGATCTAGCCCCGAACTTCGTCCTCAACATCTCGGCTTTCATTGTCGTATGCGAGGCCTTCCTCCGCATCTGGCCTCACTTCGGCCTATGGCTGCAAACCTTCTGCGTAAAGCCGAAGGTTGTAAGCGGACAACAAGAGAGTGCGGAGGGGCCATGGTGGGCAGAATGCCTAACATCACATGGCTCGACGGCTCCTTTACGGAGATCGTAAAAGGATGGCAATCGGGGTGGTTCTACATCACCGAGCCGCGCGGCGCCAACTGGGCGGCGGCCCCCGAATTCAGATCCGGAGCCCCCATGCGGCTCACCTCCTGGGAAAGGTAGGGCCTGTCCTGGGGCGATTGTACGGAGCTGACCGGACTCTAGACATGCATCAAAAGCACGAAGGACAAGAGCATCAAGCTTGTCAACGTGATCCAGGTCATGCTCGTTCGCCGGATCCTGCCCTGCCAGAGGCGGGCAGTCAATCTATTGGAGTTCATCCCGGCCGAACACCAGACGCTCCTGAAGCTCTACGACATAACTCACAAAGGCGCATGGAAGGTGCTATTCAAGGCCTCTGAAGTACCTCCTTCCACATCCGAGGACCGCGGGCTTCACGCCGCGCGGGCTCCTAGTCAGGTGACACTACAAAAACAATACACTTCCGTGATGATATGTGTTTGTCACAGTAGGTTGCGTTTTTTGTCATCCATGTACATCCATGACAAATTTATGACAGAATCAAGATAGTCATAGCTGTGCTCTCATAGAAGTGTTCTATGACATTACCAAAATTATCATCACGGAAGTGTCCACTTCCATGACGATAAATCGTGCGTCACAGAAGTGCTTTCGTCAAGGGTGACCGACATGTGGCATCCACCGTAACGGAACACCGTTAAGCTATCGGGTCGGGTTTTGGATCTGATAACCCATTAGCAGCCCCGACCAATGGGGATTTCCACATGTAAAATCATCATTGGCTGGAGGAAACACGTGTCTGCTCATCGTTGGGACAGATGTCATCCACTCATTGGACGAAAGGCGCCTATGATACGTCGACACGTGGCACGGCCCAAAAGAGGCCCATTCCTGTGAAAAGGCTGGCCCATTTGACTTGGTCAAAATGTGGCGTGCCGGCCCATGGAAAGCATGTTAAGGGCCTATTTGCATATAGCCCATTTACAGCTAGCTAACCCAAGGCCCGTTACGCCCTATCCGAATTAGGCCCAGTAGCGTCATCTGGGCCACCCTTTATGATTCCAGCCCATTTTCACTTCTGGCCCATGTATGGCCTATGACGTCTTTCGGCCCATATGACGCCCTATGTAACTCTTGGCCTATTAACGGCCCATGGTGAAACTGGCCCGTAATGAATAGTGTATCACTTTACACCCATTAACGGCCCGTGGTGAAACTGGCCCCTAATGAACATTGTATCACTTTATACCCATTAACGGCCCGTTATTTCGTTGGGCCGTTTCCAGCCCATGTTATCTTTCGGCCTTCTCGAAGCCCATTTATTCTTGGGCTCATTTCCAGCATTCGTTTACTTACGGCCCGTTACTATCATTTTCTGCTTGTGGGCCAAATTCAGCCCGTGGTTACAGTCGGCCCGTTTGTGGTCCGTCAATACGTTGGGCCGTTTTCATAGCATCATGAAATACGCCCTATTAACGATGGCCCATTATGGTCGGCTCATGAACGGACGATTCCAACTCTAGCCCATTTACGGCCATATTGCGGCCTGTTATTGGCCCAGGTTATCATACTGCCCGTATAAGGCCCATTTCTGATACAGCCCGTAGAAAGCCCATTGTTTCTACGACCCTTAGAAGGCCCATTGTTTCTACGGCCCGTAGAAGGCCCACTGTTTCTACAGCCCGTAGGAGGCCCAGTGTCACTACAGTAAATATTAGCCCATGGTTATTGTAGCCTAGTTTTAAAAAATAGGTTATTGCAGCCACTAGCAAACCGCGGAAAAAGAACTGCAATGACTACAAGCAAACAAATAAACAAGACAACAAGGGAATAAATAAGCAAGCAACTTACGCTAGGCTATCACGGCTATCACATATTACATCCACTGGGCATCAAAGTTCGCCAGCAGTGCAAATAAACGCGCCGACAAAAGAATATACAAAACTGAGAGCACTTCAGAAGGCACTAGGCCTGCCAGGAAGGCCCCCCCAAACAGCTGAAGAAGCTGAGTAGACCTCAGTTGTGTCAACGATAGATGCATCAACACTAGATTTAAGGCTTGATGGTGCGCGCGGCAGTCCTCTGACATCTTCATTGCATCTTTGCAAGTCGGAGTTGTGCTGAAGCAAGCCTTTCCGCTTTAAGTTGAGACTAAAGAAGTCGAACTGATTGAGGCAGCGACTGCATAGAGGTTGTCTCACACTTGCTAGTGAGTAGCTTCAACTCACTGTCTTCATCAAGATAGGACCTTGTGGTCATCTCGCTGTCCACAAGATGGTTTGGCTCACTATCTTCCCTAAAGTTCTGCCTGGCATAAGAGATACGACTCTGAAAGAGAAACATGTTTCACAATTATATAAGCAAATAAATGGATCTGTACTGCATAAGGAACTTGTTTTTACAACTACAATTTGAAACTGGTAGTTGTTGCAAACATCCAATCAGATGTAAACAGCAAAGCAAACAGCAGTGGAGGAAATTATGCCTATCCAAATCTATACTAGAACAAAGTTTGAAGGCTTGAGAAGGATGAACTTACATTACATGTTAACATGGGCTGGACAAAGCCCTTCTCCATGTTGATGGAAGGATAATTTAATAAATTCCCCAAAGAAAATTCTTTATAAGCGTTGCCATTATTCTACATTTTGCAAAGAGTAAATATAGATCAAATAATATTGGAAGAAATAGAGGATAATGAAGCTCAGGTGCAGACTGATGATACATAAACAAATAGCAATTAATTAAGTACAGCGTTACAAGGCAAAAGGGAGAGAGGTACTAACGAGAGCAATGCAGATCCCATTATAGTTTTGAGATCGTATGATCCTTTGAGCAAGGAGATTCATCTGAAATTAGTTTTCATACAAGAGAGAAGGTAAGGCACAAGCAGAAATTTAGGAGTTCAAATTTTGAATTGATATCATAGACAACATGACGCTGGGCTCCCAGCAGTTCTAATAGGGGTTTGGCCACTGGAGTAGGGGTAAAGTGTGGTATAGTTGGGCCTGTGTTTTCTGTGGCTGCTGATCTATCTGATTTAACAGGTATCACTACCTTTTCCAAATACCTAGTTTGTACTCCTTGAGGATCTGCACTCACCCTCTTCCTTTTGGACATCTATTACGAAAGAAAACATTTGACTGGAAAAACATAGTGTGACAACACATGGAATAGGTACAGAAAATGGATACGTATGGCATATAATCATATATGATGCTTAAACTAAGCAGATGGTGTAACAAAGTAGAAGTAATGCAAGAGATCAGATGCAAAATATGTGCGACCAATACAACTTTGCAAAGCTAGAGCAAGCACTTTGATGGGTGAATAAGATCGGCCATCCTCCACCATGCCAAGTTTGTTAGCCAGTGGATCGTTCCGTAATATTCCTCTCGTGCGCCCATTCGCATATTCATTTTGATAATGTTCAATATCTGACATGCATGAAAACATAAAAACAAGTGAGATTTTCTTTGTAATGCAGAAGTGATTCTAATCCAATACTGCCTCCCTGTAAACCCCTTTGTGATATCTCTGTAATTCTTCTAAAAGGAGCAGTGAAGAGGCTCGGTGGATCCAGGATAAGATGGAAATATCCTGACAGTGCAGAGATACTGGCTTTGATTAAAGTCTCGGAATTGCTCTTCGACCGTGTACTCAGGATACCAGCGGTATCCAGCCTCAGTCATTACCCTGACCAACTTAGCAGTATGGCCGGGTACATCTAGGCATCGAGTCAGGCGAACCACTTGATTAAGGTCGCGAGTGGCCATCTGAAAGCACAATCATAATGCAAAGGCATTAGAATTTCTAGCGAAATTTCGGCAGCATAACAGCTGTAAATGCTCAAGAAGGATTTTGAGACATTTGACAAAGGATTTCATACACACTCAACATCATCATATCAAAGTTCTGGATCCATTCTAACAACATAATGTGGTAGTAGAACTGAACTAGGCTTGTATCCATCAAACTTATAAGGTACTACTGATTAGTAACTCGTGATCCTGATAGAGAGAACAGATCCTAATTCCTTAACCCCCGGTAGAAGAATGGACTGACTCAGATCAGAAAGTCATAAGGTATAAGGAGTAAAAGAGCCTTACGTTCCAACCCACAAACAATTCCCCTACATATAACTAAAGAATTTCTAGACTCAACATCGACCAGTTTGGCTTGGAGAACCTACAGGCAGTCCGGCTCTGATGCCAACACTGCCAGGACCCCGACTCGATGTCACATCGATCTAGCTGGTAACACCTCATATCACTTTGCGGCCTCACGCACGGTATCCCCACGGGTGTCATCTTACCTTTTCCCGGGACCGTTTGCGCCTTTTGGCTCACGTATATGATAGTGTCGCTAGCATCCATATGATAAGGAGCCCGGGCTGACATGACTAGTCGTAAACCCAAAGTGGCACAGACTTACAGGGACAGGCATCCATGACCCAGCTTCGATCGTGTCGGTCATCAGCAAGTGGGTCCGGGCTGTAGCACTGGGCTAACAGGACTCCGGTAAACCGGGCTGTAGCGGGCTAACAGGACTCCGGTACTCAAAGCGTGACATTTCCCCGAAGGGACAGACACAGGAACGAAGAAGGACACATGCCGGCCAGCCTAAGTGTTCCAGAGCAGTAGCAAGCTACCATGGCTCAGCGGTAACACTAGGAGACATTTCCCGGTAAGAGAGGCTACTAAAGATAAACAACTAGATAGTCAGATCCCACACATACCAAGCATTTCAATCATACACACAATATGCTCGATATGTGCAAATACAACGAAGCATCACAACATGACTCTATGACACAAGTACTTTATTTAAGGCTCAGTGAGCCATACATAACATACACACAAAGGTACGGGTCTCACGACCCCACATACAAGTCATACAGTCATACAAACCAGCAGCGGAAGTAACTTGTCTGAGTACAGACAACTAGTAAAATAAAAGAGGCTTGGAAAGCCTCTGGCTATACTATGTGGTCCTTCACAAGCTCAGGGTCACCACCTGGGTCTTTAGCCTACTCGTTGATGTCAACGTCTACATAGAACCCATCAGAAGGGGTTGCAGCGTCTTCTGTAAAAATGTAGATTATAGCAACATGAGTACAAAGGTACTCAGCAAGACTTACATCAGATCCTACATACATGCATAGTATCAAGAAGGGTTGGTGGAGTTATTGCAGCAAGCCAGCTTTGACTCTTGGCTAGGCTATCCTACGATACTCCAACTGAAATGATTTTGCGCACACGAGTCCACTACTCACCAATTCAATACACTACCGAGGATCCGCCTCCGTCTTCCTACGGAAGAGCCATCCTCGGCACTCACACTTATCTTGAGGCTTTTAGTAGTTTCCATTTACTTGTCTATGAACTGTATAAGCAACCAAGTAGTCCTTTACCGCGGACGCGGCTATTCGAATAGATCATGTTAACCCTGCAGGGGTGTACTTCTTCATACACGCTCTCACCACTTACCGTCGTTTACACGACATGTACTCGGCAACCTTCAAGCGGAAGCCCAACGTGGGTGTCGGCCACGACCTACCTAATCACCTAAGCCTCCAGTCCAGGTTTATCGCCTATCTAGGTTCCATCCGCAGGGAGTCCGGCCGAGGTTTCCCATACGGCCCCGAACGATGTGAACAGGGTTCCCGAGATACCTAACGGGTATTCGGTACACCGTGCCACGTACCTACCGCATCACAGCCCACCCCTACGGTCAGCGCTGTCCACGGCCTCCAGTAGGCTACAAACACCAGAAACTACTTGCAACTCCTGGACAGAGAGCTAGGGTGAATAAGAAGTCGAGCGGGGTCATATTTCAGGGCCCAATGCATGGTAGTAGCTGTATCTTAAATCACGCATACAGATCTCAGTGCTTAAGGTCGGCTTCAATGAAACAACCCACCATGTACTCCTACATGGCCTTTCATCGATACCTTTACCAAATCGTGTTCACCACACCACTCTCATTACCGACATAATCATTTCACTCCAGCCCATCACCCAGATGAACCAGACCTAACACGACTCTAAGCATAGCAGGCATAGCAAGGTAGGAACAACACATACATATGGCTCAAGCAACTCCTACACATGCTAGTGGGTTTCATCTAGTTACTGTGGCAATGACAGGTCATGCAGAGGAAATGGGTTCAACTACCGTAGCACACAGCAGTTTGAAACGCGTTGTCTTAATGCAGTAAAAGAGAGCAGGAGCGAGAACATGGGATTGTATCGATATGATCAAATGGTTGGTTGCTTGCCTGATGGTTCGATGCACTGATACGGTCCTTCGTTAGGGTAATCAGGGTACTCTTCGGGGACAGAACCTGCCGCAGAGAGCACCGATACACAACATCACCAAACAATGTGCAACAATATGATGCATGCATGAAACATGGCAATATGAGTGTATTGGGCTAATGCAACTAAAGCCAGAAGGGTTTGAACAAATTTGAATCAAAGATTCAAATTTCAAATTCAAATATGGCCTTTTAAAGTGCTTTTCCTTGTTCTGCTTAAAACATAAATTTAACTTGTTTGATCATGCATGAAAATAGTACAGATGGATAGATTGGATTTTTCTGATCATTTTTCATATATAATTTGTCCAATTTGGAGTTACAGAATAAAAGTTATGAATTTTTGAAGTTTAAATAATATTCTGGAATTTCCTGATTTAAATTAAATCCAGAAAATCAATTACTGCGTCAGCCTGACGTCAGTGTGACGTCAGCAGGTCAACGGAACTGGTCCAGGTCAAACCTGACAGTGGGTCCCGCATGTCAGGGTGATTAATTTAATTAAAACTTAATTAAAACTAATCCTGTTTAATTAACAGGGCTGGGCCCCACCTGTCATTGACTCAGGGGAGTCAACCAGGGCCCACCCATGGTCAAAGTTAATGTCGGCTGCCGGCGTTTAGTCGCCGGCGAGCCCGACGCGGCGGCGGAAGTGGTTTTGGTCATTTCGGCCACCAAACGGACCGCGGAGACCACCGGAGTGGAGCTGAGGCCAACCCGCAGCTCTTGGCGGAGCCCGTTGGGGTCGGGGTGGCCGGAGTCGACGGCGGCGAGCTCGGCTGCGGCCGCCGGGGTTTGGTCGTGCACGGGAACGGTGCTGGAGCTCGAAGTCGAGCAAAGCGAGGCGCTAGGGATGCTCTACGGGGTCTTGCGAACTCGTTGGACTCGCCGGGGTGACCAAATGGTCACCGGAGCTGCGTCGACGGCGAACTCGGCGACGGCGGAGGTTCGGCCGTGGTGGGGAGGTGGCTACGGTGAGGGAACGAGGGAAAAGAGAGGGGGAAACGGTGGCGTAGCTCACCGCGGTTGCAGTGGCCGTCGAAGCGGGCTCGGGGACGCGCTGGAGACGGCGAATTCGACGGCGACGGTGGTCGGAGCCCGAAGAGGGGAACGGCGACGTGGCGGCGATGCAGGGCTTCCGGGGAGCTGTGGAGCGGTGGGGAGGAAGAGGGAGTCGAGGCGGAGCTCCTGAGCTAGTCGGGGGAGCGAGGGGTGGTCGGAGATGGCTGCTATGGCGAACGGCGGCGACGGTGGTGTTCGGCCGTGTGAGAGAGAGAGCGAGGGAGAGGAGGGGAGAGCCGGGGGAGAGTGAGAGAGAGCAGGGGGGGATCGGGACGGCCTGCGGGAGTCGTCCACGCGGCCAGGAGCGCGTCGGCAAGCAGGAGGTGGCAGCGCGGCCGTGCGCGCGCGAGCACGCAGCAGCTTCGGGGCGAGGGGAGGAAGACGACGGAGAGCTGCAGTGGTGGGCTGGGCCGGTGCTGGCTGGGCCGGCCAGCTGGCTGGGCCGCACAGTGGAGGAGCCCAGGTAAGTTTTCTTCTCTTTTTATTTCTGTTTCTGTTTTATTTAATATATCTGCAACTTTGTTGAATTAAATAAAATACCTAGGCAAGTTCAAAAATCACCAAACTATTCCTGGCCCATAGTTGGATTATTTCCAACATGAAACATTTTAGTTTGGAGATATTTGAGCATTTAAATATTTTATATTATTTTAAATGCCCAAATTCAAATATTTATGAATTAATTCAAAAACCCTAAGATGGCCTAGGAAAATGTGCACCACTTTTGGCAGAGGTTCTGAACCAAGACAAAAATGATGGGCATTTTAGAAGGGCATTTCAGGTTCATTGAAAATTATTTTAGTAAACCCTAGTTGGTTTCAGAGGGGACTGGGGGTTCTGTCATCCCCATTTCAAGTTTCTGATGAAAGGGTAAACATGATGCAACACTCTAATGCATGACTAGCTAGGTTGTGACAACTCACCCCCACTCAAAAGAATCTCGTCCCGAGATTTGGGTTCCTCCGGGAAGAAGGCGGGGTACTCGAGTCGAAGACGATCCTCCCTTTCCCAAGTTGCTTCATCCTCAGAATGGTGCGACCATTGAACCTTGAGAAACTTGATATTATGACGTCGGGTGGTACGTTCGGCCTGATCGAGGATACGAACGGGGTACTCTCGATATGTAAGATTATCTTGGAGATCAAGCGTTTCGTGGTCCACTTCACGGATAGGATCCGAGAAGCAACGCCTGAGTTGAGAAACGTGGAAGACATCGTGAACTCTGGAGAGGTGCGGAGGTAGTTCCAACTGGTAGGCAACTTCTCCTCGTTTGGCAAGAATGCGAAAAGGTCCAATGTAACGAGGAGCCAATTTGCCTTTGATACCGAAACGATGGGTTCCCTTCAAAGGGGTGAACCGAAGATAAGCCTTCTCGTCAACCTCGAAAGTCATAGCCTTATGTTTTCGGTCATATTGACTCTTTTGACGGGATTGGGCTGTTTTCAACTTTTCACGAACGATACGAACTTGTTCTTCTGCTTCCTGAATCATGTCCGGGCCAAAGAATTGTCTTTCCCCGGTCTCTGACCAGTTAAGGGGTGTTCGACATCGTCGTCCATAGAGAACTTCAAAAGGGGCTTTACCCAAGCTAGATTGATAGCTGTTGTTGTAAGCGAATTCGGCAAACGGAAGGCACTTCTCCCAGTCCATTCCGAATGAGATAACAGAGGCTCGAAGCATGTCTTCTAGAATTTGGTTGACGCGTTCCACTTGACCACTCGACTGAGGGTGGAAAGCGGTGCTAAAGGAAAGACGGGTTCCCATAGCATTTTGGAAACTTTCCCAAAATCGAGAGGTGAAAAGACTTCCTCGATCCGAGCTAATTTCCAAAGGAACACCATGGAGAGACACTATTCGAGAGATGTACAAATCTGCCAGCTGACTAGCGGTTATACTCTCTCGAACAGGTAGGAAATGGGCTACTTTGGAAAGACGATCGACCATGACGAAGATAGCATTATTCCCTCTCTTAGTCCTGGGAAAACCGGTAATGAAATCCATACCAATTTTATCCCATTTCCATTCAGGAATAGCTAAGGGTTGAAGGGTGCCAGCAGGCCGTTGGTGCTCTGCTTTTACACGACGACAGACGTCGCAGTTAGCAATATACTGAGCAATTTCTCTCTTCATCCTAGTCCACCAGAACCTCTGGCGTAGGTCCTGATACATCTTAGTACTACCGGGATGAATAGTGAGAGGAGATTCATGAGCCTCCTTAAGGATCAACTGCCGTAGATGCTGGTTCTTGGGAACCACTAGACGGTTCTCAAAGTACAGAACACCATGATCATTTTTGGAGAAACAACTAGCACCTCCGCTAGCAATGTTCTCCTTGATCTTAGCTATTCCCTTATCTCGCTTCTGGGCAGCAATGATTTGATCCGTAAGAGTAGGTTTCGCCACCAAGGTGGAGAGAAATCCTTGAGGAACAATGTGAAGGTTAAGCTTCCGGAATTCCTCATGGAGAAGCGGTTGACTTTGTTGTAACATCAGGTTGTTACAATAAGATTTACGACTTAGCGCATCAGCCATGACGTTGGCTTTCCCTGGGGTGTAGGTTATTCCTAAGTCGAAGTCTGTGATCAATTCAACCCAACGTCTTTGCCTGAGATTCAGATCCGGTTGGGTGAAAATATACTTCAGACTTTGGTGATCAGTGAATATTTCGCAACGATTACCGAGGAGGTAATGTCGCCAGGTCTTAAGTGCATAGACTAGGGCTGCAAGCTCTAGATCATGAGTGGGATAATTCTCCTCATGTGGGTGCAATTGCCGTGAAGCGTAGGCAATTACGTGTCGATCTTGCATGAGAATGCAACCTAGTCCTTGTCGCGAGGCGTCGCAGTAGATAGCAAAGTCCTTAGAAAAGTCTGGCGGTACCAGTACGGGAGCATAAGTCAGGCGTCTTTTCAGTTCCTGAAAGCTGTGCTCACATTGTGGAGTCCATTCGAACTTCTTATCTTTCTTGAGGAGCTCGGTTAGAGGTTTGGCAACTTTGGAGAAGTTCTCGACAAAGCGACGACAATAGCTCGCTAAGCCCAGAAAACTCCGAACTTGCTTGACCGATTCAGGTGGAGTCCAATTAAGAACGGCTTGAACTCGCTCAGGGTTAACAGCAATACCTTTACCAGATATTACATGACCCAGATAGGTCACTTCTGACAACCAGAATTCACATTTAGAAAATTTGGCATAAAGGCGATGCTCTCGAAGTTTCTGCAACACTAGCCTTAGATGTTCGGCATGTTCTTCCTCGTTCTTGGAGTAGATGAGTATATCATCGAGGTAAACCACGACGAATTTATCCAAATACTCCATGAAGATTGAGTTCATTAACCGAGAAAAGGTGGCTGGAGCGTTGGTTAATCCGAAGGACATGACGGTGTACTCGTATTGGCCGTAACGAGTAACAAAGGCCGTTTTAGGAATGTCCCCGTTTCTGATTTTGATTTGGTGGTAGCCCAACCTCAAATCCATCTTGGAGAAGACTGAGGATCCAGCGAGCTGATCATACAGGTCGTTGATCCTAGGAAGTGGATATTTGTTCTTGATTGTGACCAAATTAACAGGTCGGTAATCTACAACCATCCGGTCCGTACCATCCTTCTTCTTGACGAATAGGACGGGAAAAAGCCCACGGAGATGAGCTAGGTCGGATGAAACCCTTTTTCAAGGACTCATCGAGTTGTTTCTTAAGCTCGGCTAGTTCTAGGGGTGCCATCTTATAAGGTCTTCTAGCAATCGGAACGGTTCCTGGAATGAGGTCTATTACAAACTCAACATCCCTGTCAGGTGGAACACCTGGCAATTCCTCTGGAAAGACATCCGGGAAGTCACGGACTACCGGAACGTCCTCAAGGTCTGGCAAAGGGCTGGCGTTAAGAGAATATAATTGTTGCTTGGCTATTCGGGTCAAGACATTGACTATCTTCCCCGAAGGATGGGTGAGTTGAACAGTCCTAGAGAAGCAATCAATTTTGGCTTGATGAGCTGACATCCAGTCCATACCCAAAATGATATTAATATCTGAAGATTTAAGGGCTATCAAAGACGCGAGGAAAACAAGTCTGTCGACTTGGATTTCATTTCCATGGCTTACTCTAGAAGTTTGCCATTTGGATCCCGGAGTTTGAATTACCATAGAGGTTGGCATATCACCGAATGCGACGTTATGCAAGCGAGCATAGTTTTCAGATATAAAAGAATGAGAGGCTCCTGTATCGAAAAGGACAGATGCCGGGTGGCAGTTAACAAGAAGCGTACCGAGAACGACGTTGGGATCCTCTTGAGCTTCTTCGGCAGAGATACAGTTGACATGGCCACGTGAAGCGGTGACCGGCTTGGCGTGGAATACTTTTCCTGTCGGCTTGCCACGGCCAACAGCTTTAGCAGATTGATTGGGGTTGGTCTGGGGGCATTCACGCATATAGTGACCAGATTCCCCACACTTGAAACAAGTCACGGAACTGGTACGTGGAGGAGCATTGTTAGTTGGACCCCCATAGGGCTTGGCTGGAGCAGACTGTTGAACGGGGCGAGGCGCCTGGAAGGATGGCCTCGGTGTAAACCTGGGAGGCAGGGCGGTGTTGGGTACCCACATGCGGCGCTTCTGAGGACCAGCACCGGATGAGGAACCCATGTCACGGCCATGCTTGCGTGTTGCGTCATAGTCAGTCTGACCAGTTTCAGCACTAATGGCTTTGTTGACAAGTTTCGAAAAAGAGGTGCACTCATGCAGACGGAGGTCGCGGCGAAGCTCAGGACTAAGGCCCTTACAAAACCTTGCTTGCTTCTTGGCGTCAGAAGACACTTCCTCAGTTGCATATCGGGCGAGATTACCAAACTCCCTGCTATAGGCATCCACAGAAAGTCGGCCTTGGGTGAAACTGCAAAATTCTTCACGTTTACGGTCCATGAGACCCTCCGGAATGTGATGTTCACGGAAAGCCTCGCTGAACTCAGCCCAAGTAGTGACATGGCCTGCTGGGTGCATAGCTCCATAATTCTCCCACCATAGACTGGCGGGGCCTTCAAGATGATATGCAGCAAAGGTGACCTTGTCAGCCTCCGCTACCAGCGCGGAACGCAGCTTGTGAGAGATACTGCGAAGCCAGTCATCAGCGTCGAGAGGCTCGACGGAGTGGTGGAATGTGGGTGGATGCAATTTGATAAAATCACTGAGTGACACCACGTTAGCCCTCTGATGGTGTGCTGTATTCTGTTCAATACGCTCCAACAAACGGTTGGTCTCCCGCTTGTTTCTCTCAGCTTCCATCATCACCTCGGCTAGTGAAGGAGGATGAGGCAGATTTACATCCCTGGCTTCACTGCCTTCGGCCTGCTCCTGAGAAGCAGGGTTAGCGCGCGTGTTGACCATCCTAGGTAAACAAGACAATGATTTAGTCAGGATGGTAAAATTCCGACATAGGATTCATAATGTAAGAAATAACTCGGAATGCAAGATGATCATCCGTATGACATGGTAGATACAGAAACTGCTTCTTTTATTCCATCGTCATACACACCATACAAGGTTTAGTACAAGACCAAACAAAGTACTATTACGGTGAAAAGAGGATTACATCTCATCGGAGGCATTCCAAGCTCCTATACATTATTTTTCTACACCTCCGGAAGGAGTACAAACTAGGTCATATCCCACGAGTCACGCGGGACGATAGACGACACAGCTAGTGCGAACTAGTGATACTACCACTAACTCAGACCGATCCGTAGTAGTCCTCGTAGAAGTCACCTCCATAGCCTGGGAGCTCAACATGATCATCTGGAAACAGACGGTCTCGCGGAGCTTGTGGACCATAGGGGCTAGGATGAGGCCTTGGACCAACAAACGGTGGCCTGCGGGGACCGCGAGGTGGGGTGATGCCTCCTACATCACGCCAAACCATCACGTCTGGCAGAGCAGATCTCACAGGATAGAGATCACGCATATCTGAATATCCAACTTGCACCGCCGGTGCGAACCGAGTCAAAGTGGCCCAGTGGTCAGCACGGGTATTGAAAAGCTCTAACCTTAAGGCCCGATTTTCACGGTCCTTATCCTCGAGCATCTCAGCAGTGGTGCGAGTCCGTGAATCCTCCTGAGTGGGGTCAGCATAGATAGCCTGGAGATACCCTTGTGCTCCCGGAAGTGATCCTGGCATATACCGGAAATCAGAGTCCCGAAATAACCCAGATCTGACTCGCATAATGGTCATCATAGAGTAGGCGGCGTCCTGCACAGCCATCTCAATAGTAACCCCGATTCCATAGGAGCAGTGAACAGGCTCGGTGGATCCAGGATAAGATGGAAATATCCTGACAGTGCAGAGATACTGGCTTTGATTAAAGTCTCGGAATTGCTCTTCGACCGTGTACTCAGGATACCAGCGGTATCCAGCCTCAGTCATTACCCTGACCAACTTAGCAGTATGGCCGGGTACATCTAGGCATCGAGTAAGGCGAACCACTTGATTAAGGTCGCGAGTGGCCATCTGAAAGCACAATCATAATGCAAAGGCATTAGAATTTCTAGCGAAATTTCGGCAGCATAACAGCTGTAAATGCTCAAGAACGATTTTGAGACATTTGACAAAGGATTTCATACACACTCAACATCATCATATCAAAGTTCTGGATCCATTCTAAGAACATAATGTGGTAGTAGAACTGAACTAGGCTTGTATCCATCAAACTTATAAGGTACTACTGATTAGTAACTCGTGATCCTGATAGAGAGAACAGATCCTAATTCCTTAACCCCCGGTAGAAGAATGGACTGACTCAGATCAGAAAGTCATAAGGTATAAGGAGTAAAAGAGCCTTACGTTCCAACCCACAAACAATTCCCCTACATATAACTAAAGAATTTCTAGACTCAACATCGACCAGTTTGGCTTGGAGAACCTACAGGCAGTCCGGCTCTGATGCCAACATTGTCAGGACCCCGAGTCGATGTCACATCGATCTAGCTGGTAACACCTCATATCACTTTGCGGCCTCACGCACGGTATCCCCACGGGTGTCGTCTTACCTTTTCCCGGGACCGTTTGCGCCTTTTGGCTCACGTATATGATAGTGTCGCTAGCATCCATATGATAAGGAGCCCCGGCTGACATGACTAGTCGTAAACCCAAAGTGGCACAGACTTACAGGGACAGGCATCCATGACCCAGCTTCGATCGTGTCGGTCATCAGCAAGTGGGTCCGGGCTGTAGCACTGGGCTAACAGGACTCCGGTAAACCGGGCTGTAGCGGGCTAACAGGACTCCGGTACTCAAAGCGTGACATTTCCCCGAAGGGACAGACACAGGAACGAAGAAGGACACATGCCGGCCAGCCTAAGTGTTCCAGAGCAGTAGCAAGCTACCATGGCTCAGCGGTAACACTAGGAGACATTTCCCGGTAAGAGAGGCTACTAAAGATAAACAACTAGATAGTCAGATCCCACACATACCAAGCATTTCAATCATACACACAATATGCTCGATATGTGCAAATACAACGAAGCATCACAACATGACTCTATGACACAAGTACTTTATTTAAGGCTCAGTGAGCCATACATAAC
>NC_041393.1:594170316-594184927 GCF_002162155.2 Triticum dicoccoides
CGATGCAGGGCTTCCGGGGAGCTGTGGAGCGGTGGGGAGGAAGAGGGAGTCGAGGCGGAGCTCCTGAGCTAGTCGGGGGAGCGAGGGGTGGTCGGAGATGGCTGCTATGGCGAACGGCGCCGACGGTGGTGTTCGGCCGTGTGAGAGAGAGAGCGAGGGAGAGGAGGGGAGAGCCGGGGGAGAGTGAGAGAGAGCAGGGGGGGATCGTGACGGCCTGCGGGAGTCGTCCACGCGGCCAGGAGCGCGTCGGCAAGCAGGAGGTGGCCGCGTGGCCGTGCGCGCGCGAGCACGCAGCAGCTTCGGGGCGAGGGGAGGAAGACGACGGAGAGCTGCAGTGGTGGGCTGGGCCGCTGCTGGCTGGGCCGGCCAGCTGGCTGGGCCACACAGTGGAGGAGCCCAAGTAAGTTTTCCTCTCTTTTTATTTCTGTTTCTGTTTTATTTAATATATCTGCAACTTTGTTGAATTAAATAAAATACCTAGGCAAGTTCAAAAATCACCAAACTATTCCTGGCCCATAGTTGGATTATTTCCAACATGAAACATTTTAGTTTGGAGATATTTGAGCATTTAAATATTTTATATTATTTTAAATGCCCAAATTCAAATATTTATGAATTAATTCAAAAACCCTAAGATGGCCTAGGAAAATGTGCACCACTTTTGGCAGAGGTTCTGAACCAAGACAAAAATGATGGGCATTTTAGAAGGGCATTTCAGGTTCATTGAAAATTATTTTAGTAAACCCTAGTTGGTTTCAGAGGGGACTGGGGGTTCTGTCATCCCCATTTCAAGTTTCTGATGAAAGGGTAAACATGATGCAACACTCTAATGCATGACTAGCTAGGTTGTGACATTACGATCTATTTTCCGGGTGAGATCAATAACTTAAGCACATATGGAAGAGTACCACCTCTCTTGCGATGCCGTGTAGGACTATGCTGATACGTTGAGGGTGCTGCGGGTGCGATGGCTGTCGGCGGCGGGGAAGAAGACTTTAGACGGCAGACGGCCGGGTCGGGGGATATATCATGTTGCCATGGACGAGGCGGTCGTAGGAGCAACAACGGCAAGCTGGATGACGGCGCCGATGAAGCGAGAGGAGGCGATGAAAGGATCCTGGTCCAGCGTCGTGGATGAGAGACGTCCATCTCTTGCAGTGGACGACGGGGTAGGGGTAGCGGCTCCGGCAAGGTGGAGGATGGGGTGGCGGACGGAGGAGGCTGGCCGCAGTGCGGAGGTTGTCCTGCCGCCGACGGTGTATGAATGGGGAAATGGGGGGGAGGGGGGATATCAAACTTTGAGACGCGCTGCTCTGAAATGGGGGAAAGTTACGAACTTATCCCCCGTTTAAAATATCGGACATCGCGTCGATTGGGGATAGGACGGTAATCTCGCATCTCCCAAATATTTGCCGGTAACTATTTCGAGCGAGGAGAGGGTGTTTTGCCGCCCACAGTTGGCGCCCATGGTGTATGAACGGGGCTGACAGGTAGGGCGGTTGTGTCACGTCTGATGGAAGTTACACATCTGCCCCTATTTAAAATATTAGCCTACATCGATTTCAGATGAGGAGAGTTTGTTTTGCCGCCCACCGTGTATGAATGGGGAAATGGAGGAAGAGACGCATGTCTTTCGGACGAGCTTGAATCAAATGTGTTTTGCCGCCCACGTTTGGCGCCCACCGTGTCTGAATGGGCTCAGAGGCCGTCGTGTCACGTCTGATTGAAGTTACTAGTCTACCCCTATCGACAGTAGTGTAAATCCGGTCGATAAGGATGTACTCAGTGTCAGGGGTAGACAGTAATTTCCATCTCGCAAACACTTGCTTCGGGCAGCCCACAAATTATAGTGGGTGTTTAGCCGCTTCGTTCAAAACTTGGGAGAATTAGCATTCTCGTTTGCCCTGGGACCTAGCAAACTAAATTCAAATCCAATTTGTATTCGATTACGAATATCCACAGATAATTATATGTTTTGTTATTTATTTCTTCAACACCACAACAAAGATTTACTCCACCTTTATATATGATTATGATTTAGAAATGTCGTGATCTTCGAATTCAGTTGGTTGGATACACTCTGATTCAAACAGTTATTTCATCCTATACAATATGCTCACACAAAAAACAGTTCACCTTATGTCAATCATACAAGTACTGAGGATTACCTCGCCTAAAAAATTCGGATCATTACAACACATGGACAACATGGAATTCCGGACAACATAGGGGGTCTTGCAACATAATCCACTCGGAGACATGACACCACATGCAAGTACAATACTCTAATGACAATTTCAACTGGTATCTAAAGAAGAATCGAGATTACCTTGGGCTTCAGATAGCAGAAACAGCAGGACCTCCTCCGTATTCAAATGCAACATTCTTACTTCCTCCAATTCTTGGGTTGCTTGCATAATGCATGCCGCTAATTCCGTAATTTCCAGCCTCAAGATAAAGATTACCTCATTCATGGCAGCCATACCATCTCTTTCTGCCTCTAGTAGAGCCTCAAGCACTATAATATTTGTGCTCAGACTGCTCTCTGGAAGTGTTGTCTCTAAACTGCTACCATCTGGTAACATGGATGGCGCACTGCTTCCACAAATAGATTCTGGGGTTGTACATTGTGTCCTAGTGTGAACGGTTGAAAGGTTTCCGCTGGACATATGTACGAGATAGTTATCGTATGATCCAGGCAGTAAGCTTACATGGTAAACGACGGATAAATTATTGCCGAGCATGGGAAACTATATTTGAATGGTTCGAAGCAGCATTAGCCGAAAAGAAATTAAAATGGTAAGATGAAACTAGGGATGTAAGTGGCAAATAAACGACATCCGCCAGTCCCATCTAGTTAGTTTTTGCTACCTCCCTAGTTCATTTTCCTCAAAAAACAAAAACTCTTCTGAACTATCATACCACTAGTGGACTTTAATCGGGATTAAACGGGACCCAGTTGACATCCCTAGTTGAAATGGAGTGTACAACCGCTATATTTAAGTTGCCAAGGCATCTAAGCAGTTGAAATAATCTGAGAAAGCACTTAACAGTGTGGCCTCATATAAACTACGAAGACAATCTTGTGATGAAGTTGAGAGGAAAAGTTAAGGACTCAAATGAAATAGGCATGCATTTCTTTACGATAGTACAACAGGCACTGCTGACATATTGGCCAACTCAGGTATAGCGTAACAACAAACAAGCATTTGAATCAAGCAATACAGCAAAGCAGACAACTGAACTATTTGTAATTCGTTAGGATTACACGTTGAGGGCACAAACCAAGAAAGCAGCCCACTCGCATTACATTTCACATGTACTAAAACACATTGGCTTACCATATGTTGCTGTGAAGCCTAGCTGCTGTTGCAATGTTCTTTGAAAATATCGTCAGCATCCCGTGCTTGCAAATCTAGTTAGTGTAGTTTGTTCTGCACCATCTATTTAGGTAAAATTAATTTTAATCGCATGCACTGGACCGAATTGATCATCAATGGTTCATCTAAACTAATGAAAGAAGGGTGTGTGCATACACGACAATATATCCACTTCCCTCGATTTTTATGCTTATTCGAGGTGCCAGCCCCAAAAGAACAAATATTTTGCTTGATGGGGTTGGCAGCTCCATAATTAATAGAAGCATCAAATTAGTCATGCAACTTGGGAAGATCAAGAACACACAAACAAGTACTCCCTCTGTCCCAAAATATAAGAACGTTTTTAACACTACACTAGTGTTAAAAACGTTCTTATATTATGGGACGGAGGGAGGAATGAACAGAGGCTCGGAGCAGTGATGTAATAGCTAGCATCAGAAAATATAGGGTAAAACGAACAAAAAGCAGCGGAACCACATGCTAGTTTGCTGATGTGTAATTAAGCATAGAGAACATTAACCAGTCTGATGGAACCAACAGGTGGCATCAGAACAAAACTAAAGCATATTAACTATATGTGCACTGGTATGTAATTTAGCACATGTAACATGTTCACTGCCAGAAGTATGGCCTTACAGGTGCAAGCAGAATAACGCGTCTCATGAAAAACTGAATGATGCCCTGAAGAAATTCAAAGGTGCGGTGCTTATGCTAGGAAAGTGAATGTAGGCACCGGCCGTTGGATGATAGTACCTGATTCTCGGTGGAATATGGGTATCATTGTCATACTTGATAGGTAAGGATCGTCGATGGTGCTCATGTTGCAGTTGAGTTTGGGCCGGCTGTCGCAGTCGCTGAAGCGGCTCCGGTGCTACGGTTGCGGCGCCTGTCAACATACAAGAAAGCTCATCTGTGGTAAGTGAACAGTTGCACGATAAAGAGAAAAACCGAAGGAGTACAAATCAAAATGACCTGATGAGGCTGCAGCGTCGGTAAAGCAGGGCCGGTGGAGTTGAATATGGTGTCCATGGAGCGGGTCCGGTGCAGTGGACGAAGGCTTCGGCGGGCGTGTTGTACAGTGCTTTCGGTGAGGCGGATCTGTTGCCGAGGACGAGGGCTTGTATGAAGGGCCAGCGAAGGGGCGGACAAGGGAGTCAGTGAAGGGCCTACGTTGTGGTGGACGAGGGCGCCGGTTAAGCAGATCCGGTGTGGTGGACCATGATGGCGGTCAAGGAGATCTAGAGCGGTGGACGAGCCAGTCGCTGAAGCGGCTCCGGTGAAGTGGCGAGTTGGCAGTTGGGGGTTCCAAGGTGCGGAAGGTAGATCCGGCGGGGTGTGAGGTCCACCGCTGCGACGGAGGACTAGATTCGGCGGCTTGCCGTGGTTGGGGGGGTCGGGGAGGGGAAGGGGAGGGGCTCTGGGGAACAATGTTGGGGGCAAAGAGGGGAAAACAATGGAGTTACCAAAGTGGCCCTTTTCCGTTCATGTGGCAGGGGTAAAACAGGAATATCGCAGGGCTAAACTTTCGGGCACGTGATATTTCGATGTGAGCGGGAAGTTTGAAAGCTTTTGGCGCCTAATATTATAAGTATTCTGCTCTCGTACGGCCGACTATGATATCATGGCCGACAATTTTTTTGTTTTGCACGAAAAAAAATGTGCAAGTTTTGAAAATCAATGTCTCCAACTCGAAACTTAGATTGTCCATTCAATTCAAATATGGATCATTGAGCTACTACAAGAAAATACCATCATACGGTCCAATTCAAATGAAATTCCAAATGTGTTTATCCTAAATATGATGACAAAAGCAAAAATGTGTATGTGTATGAATAAAGTGAATGATTATAAAGTTTGAACATGCCCGTATGTGTATATCTCTAGGTTTGATATATGAATTTGAAATCACAAAATTCTGGCTTAAAAAATGTACCTCCGTTTAAATGAATTACAAAAGCTAATGATGGAGTCGAATTCCCAAATTCCAATCTTAGGTTTGTAATTCTGGTACATCAAGGTATATCACGCATGTTCAAAAGTATCGTTATCTCATAGTACAAACTATGAAACAAATTGATCAACCATGAGTGCACAATATCTCAATTACGCTAAAGTCCCTCAAATATACACACCTCATTCTTTATCTGAAGTCACCCCCCACACCACCACCACCACACACACACACACATAGAGAAGTCGTTCTCTCCCCCAGACACCAACACACGAGCACATTAACACCCCTCTCTCTTGTAAAGTACGGAACCCAACATAGGTCTCTATTGTCGGCGTTCTGGGAACGGGGGTACCCAGACTTGCCTGCCTCCGGCCTGCGGCGTGGCTCAAGAAGTGGCCCAGTACAGCCCATCTTCATCAACACATGCTCAAGACCCTCGCGAGGGTCCAAGCCTCGCGGGGAAGAACGACAGGAGGCCTCCTCGGGCACGGCCTCATCAGGCTGGCTCGTGCGGAGGCAGAGAGATCAAGGCGGGGTACCTCACGAGGTGCCTGTGACGCAAGCCATGCCGACCAAGGCCAGGCGGGCACCAGGCGGCCGCCGGCCTGCGCAGAGTCCTTGTTTCCCCTTTGGTGCAAAGGGGCAAGCGCAGACAAGGGCATCAGGCAAAGGCAACCATTTCGGTGCAACAAGACCAAGACCCGCAGGACGGCAGAACGGAGGTCATCGTGGATCCCAAGCCAGCATCATCGTCTGGGTCTTTTGGCAGGCGAGGACCAACTTTAGTCAGGATAAGTGTACTAGATGTTCCCCTTCAAAATGGCCAATTGTTGGCGCCCTTCCCGCTCAATATTTGGGAAGAGGCCCAAGGCCTTGCCCTATAAATAGGACTAGCCACCATAGTATAGAGGCATCTCGCATCGACCCCTCCGAAGGGACAACACCACCACAAGAACACCCCTCGCGAGGCTGTTCTTCCTCTGTACTGTTCCTCATCAGCCCAAGAGGCAATCCACACACCACAAACTAGAGTAGGGTATTACACCACAATGGCAGCCTGAACCAGTATAAATCTCATGTCCCTTGAGTTGTTCTTCGTGTAGTTCAAGATCCTAGTGAGGCGGTGAGACATGAGTAGGCTGGGGGTGTGATCTCCGCGTGCACCCAAGTGTTCGAACCTCAAGGGTCTGATGGAACCCGAAATCCGACATTTGGCACGCCAGGTAGGGGGTGCACCGGAGCACTCCCTTCCGTCGACCCGTTCTCCATCAACATTGCGCTTCGCCCTCATGGCGGCCAATGCACCGCCCGCTCCGGCTATCTACGCCAGCGCGGGAACTAGGGGGCTTCGAGCCCTGGCCCCCGCCTTGCGACAGGTGGAGTGGCCGAACAAGTTCAAGCCGGACATGCCGCCGCGTTACAACGGCGCGGCCGATCCGCTGGCCTTCCTGCTAGCATATGAAGAAGTCGTCCTCAAGGCCGGAGGCGATGACAGGGTCATGGCTAACTGGCTGCCCATGGCCATCACCGGCGTGCCGCGCATGTGGCTTCTCCACCTGCCGGCGGCTTCTGTGGCCTCCTGGGAGGAGTTGCGCGACCTCTTCCTCGCCCATCATGCTGCGCCGGCACTCCTAGTCGTCGCAGCCCTCCTGGGCGGCTCGCAGGCACCACCTTCAGGCCACCACATCAAGCCATTCGTCCGCCAGATCGGTGCCGCTTTTGTGCCGCGCGGGGCGCCTCTGGGTTGGGCTGCTCCTAAAGCCGATCTGGCCTTCAGCTCAGATGATCACCCCTCCAACTCGGCCAGCTCGGGCGCGCTCCCAATGTTATGCACCCCCACCATCTGCAACGTGGCGGTCACCAAGACCCTCATCGACGGCGGCGCTGGCCTCAGCGTGCTCTCAGTGGAGGCCTTCAGCCTTGTCCACGTACTGCTGGATCGGCTGCAGCCCAGCAGGCCCTTCTTGGGCGTCGGAGGTGGCTACACCGGCTCCCTGGGGCAGATCCGCCTTCCGGTGACCTTTGGCACCTACGACAACTTCCGCACGGATCTAATCGACTTCGACATCGCCCCCATCGTCCTCCCGTACAACGCCATCCTTGGCTACCCGGCGCTAGCCCGGTTCATGGCCGCAACTCACCCGGCGTACAACCTCATGAAGATGCCCGGGAGTAGCGGCGTCCTCACCGTGTCTGGGGACACCGGGGACGCGTTGCAATCGCTCAAGCTCGCTTTCAAGGCCGCGGCAGCGGCGCAGCCCGCCGACTCACACGCCTTTGAACCCAAGGGGACTGCACCAACCAAGAAGAAGCAGCTATTCACTCAGGACAAGGCGGAAACCAAGCAGGTACTGGTTGACGAGGACGGATCCACCAGTGCCACCTTCACCATAGGCGCCAACCTTGAGCCCGAACAGGAGGAAGCTTTGGTCAAATTCCTGTGCACGAACAAGAAGGTATTTGCATGGGAACTTGATCAGCTAGCATGTGTCCCGAGGGGCATAATCGAGCATCACCTCAATGTGTGCCCCAACGTACGCCCAGTGAAGCAAAAGGCGAGGCGGGGGTCATTCGCAAGGTCCGCTACCCAGACTGGCTGGCTAACCCTGTGGTCGTGCCGAAGAAGAGGGGAAAGGAACGCATGTGTGTCGACATCACCAACCTCAACAAGGCCTGCCCGCAGGATCCGTTCCCGCTCCCTCGCATCGACCAGATCGTCGACTCCACCGCCGAGTGCAACTTGTTGTGTTTCCTGGATGCCTTCTCTGGCTACCACCAGATCAAGATGGTAGTAGAAGATGGGGAAAGACGGCCTTCCTGACCCCGTGCGGGGTGTACTGCTATACGTGCATGCCATTCGGGTTGTGCAATGCTGGTGCGACCTTTCAGCGGCTAATGCACATCGCCTTGGGTCGGCAGCTCGGGAGGAATGCTGAGGCTTACGTTGATGACATTGTGGTGAAGTCTTGGGAGGCAAAAACCCTGATACAGGACTTGGAGGAAACCCTCACGAGCCTTAACGAAGTGGACCTGCGGCTCAACCCAGAGAAGTGTGTGTTTGGAGTCCCCTCGGGCAAGCTCCTGGGTTTCCTAGTATCCCACCGGGGCATTGAGGCCAACCCAGAAAAGGTAAAAGCAGTCGAGGACATGAGCCCGCCGAAGACCCTCAGGGAGATGCAGAAGCTCACCGGGCGCGTGACCGCACTAGGGCGTTTCATCTCCAAGCTGGGGGAACGAGCGCTACCCTTCTTCAAGCTGATGAAGAAGAAGGGCCCTTTGAATGGACTGAAGAGGCCGACAAGGCGTTCCAGGATCTCAAGAGGTACTTGACCAGCCCCCCGGTGATGGTAGCTCCGCGCCCTCAGGAGCCCCTGGTGCTCTACCTTGCGGCCACCCCCTACTCTGCCAGCGCAGCCCTGGTGGCTGTTAGGGAGGAGCGTAAGACCAAGGCCGGAGCAACCGTCCGGGTTAAAGCAAAGCAGGGCCGAGAGGGCCACACAACGGTTGTGGCTGCAGCCAAGGAGGACCAGCCACAGAAGGAAAGCACGCCCGAAACAGAGGAGGCCCCTCCTTCAGGCAACCAGTCCCCGGGGGCTCCGTTGTCTCAGGAGGCGCCCCGGCCTCCAGAGGACGCTAGTGGCACCAGCACTCCCAACCTAGTCGAGCACCCTGTGTACTTCATCAGCACGGTATTGCGGGACGCAAGGGCACGGTACCCCATGCCCCAGAAACTCCTCCTCGCGCTATTGGTGGCCTCGCGCAAGCTGCGGCATTATTTCCAAGGCCATCCCATCAAGGTTGTCTCAGCATACCCCTTGGAAAGGGTGCTCAGGAGCCCCAAATCAGCTGGAAGAGTCGCTGAGTGGAACATCGAGCTGCAGGCGTTTCAGATAGAATTCAGCACAACCAGAGTCATCAAAGGGGCTGTGCTTGCGGACTTCATGGCGGAATGGGTAGAGGCGCCAGGCCTCGAGGCTGGCGAGGATCGATCGCTCTCCCTAGGGAGCGAGGCATCGGATGAATGGGTCATGTACTTCGATGGGGCGTTCTCTCGACATGGCGCATGGGCTGGTGCGATACTCGTATCCCCCACAAGACAAGCTCTACTACGCCGTGCAACTCTGTTTTCAGCATGGGGAAAAGGTCTCCAACAACATAGCAGAATACGAAGGCCTGATAGCAGGCCTGAAGGCCGCAGTCGCCCTCGGGGTGAAGCGCCTCACCATCAAGGGTGATTCGCAGCTCCTTGTCAACTTCTCCAACAAAGTATACGAACCAGAGGACGAGCACATGGAAACCTACCTCGCAGAGGTCCGCAGGATGGAGAAGCAGTTTTGGGGCTGGAGTTGCAGCATGTGCCTTGCGGCACCAATCAAGAGGTTGATGACATCGCAAAAAGGGCATCCAGGCGGCTACCTCAGGAGCCTGGCGTCTTCGAGGAGTGGCTCTTCAAGCCCTCGGCGACGCCATCACTGTCAAGCACGGCGCAACCTCGGGGGGAGCTCCTCCAGCCGCCTGCCTCGGTTGCGCCGGTCTGCGGCCCGACATCAGGAGCGCGCCTGCTCCTGGCGATGGAACCTCAGGACGGGTGCTGGATCACGGAGCTCGGGAGTTACTTGATGCAAGGCACGTTGCCGGAAAAGGAGGAGGAGGTGGAGCGTGTGGCACGACAGGTCACAGCATATTGCCTTAAGGATGGGGAGCTCTACCGAAGACGACCGAATGATGTGTCTCTACGTTGCATTTCAAGGGAGCAAGGGAAGGAGCTACTGGCAGACATAAACGGCGGCGGCTGTGGGCATCACTCGTCGTCTCGAACTCTCGTCGACAAGGCGTTCCGCAGCGGGTTCTATTGGCCCACGGCACTGAATGACGCTGCAGAGCTGGTGAAAGCTTGTGAGGCCTATCAGTTCCATGCCAACCAGATCCATCAGCCGGCGGGAGGTCTGCAGACTATACCCCTCTCGTGGCCCTTCGCAGTCTGGGGACTGGATAAGCTAGGCCCGTTCCCTCGGGCGCCAGGGGGCTACCGCTACCTCTACGTTGCTATGGACAAGTTCACCAAGTGGGCTAAGGTGGAAGCTGTCCGCACCATCCCCACAGGCTCCGCAGTCAAGTTCATCAAGGGCCTCGTGAGCTGATTCGGGGTGCCGAACCGCATCGTCACCGACAACGGTTCGTAGTTCACCAGTAACCTCTTCAAAACATATTGTGCTAACCTTGGAACGCAGATATGCTACGCTTCGATGGCGCACCCGCGCAGCAACGGTCAGGCCGAACGAGCCAATGCAGAGGTCCTGAGGGGCCTCAAGACCAGGACCTTCAAGAAGAAGCTGGAGGCCTGCAGCAGGGGCTGGTACGACGAGCTCCAGTCCGTGATGTGGTCAATCCGCACAACCGCAACCAAGCCAACTGGCGAGACCCCGTTCTTTCTGGTTTATGGAGCTGAAGCCGTTCTCCCTCACAAGGTCAGGCGTCGTTCCGCGCGGGTCCTGGCGTTCGACGAAGCGCAGCAGGACGCCATGCGGGGGACAAATCTCTTGCTGGGGGAGGAGCATCACCGAGAAGCCACCCTGCGGGCAGCAAGGTACCAATAAGCACTGCGGCGATATCACTGCCGCAACATCCGCCCTAGGACTCTCGAGGTAGGGGACCTCGTGCTCAGACGGGTTCTCTCCAGGGAGGGGCTGCATAAGCTCTCTCCCATGTGGGAGGGCCCGTTTAAGGTTGTTCATGTTTCTAGGCCCGGCTCCGCACTCTTGGAGACCCGGGAGGGGGTGCCCATATAGAACGCGTGGAACATCCAACACCTCCAAAGGTTTTACCCCTGAAAAAGGCCCGGTGCCTGTGAAGAAGGCGAATGCCTGTGAAGAAGCTTTGTTTTGAGAAAAGGCCCGGTGCCTGTGAAGAAGGTGAATGCCTGTGAAGAAGCTGTGTTTTGAAAAAGGCCCGGTGCCTGTGAAGAAGGCGAATGCATGTGAAGTTGCAGTGTTTTTGAAAAGGCCCGGTGCCTGTGAAGAAGGCAAACGCCTGTGAAGCTCGCCGCCCATGACACTCTCACGTAATAATGAGTGGGGTTGTACACGCCCCGGAGTCTCCGGAGTCCCACCCTCGGGCCTCGGGGGCTCCCGCCGACTCCCAGTGTCAGCACTTAGCTCCGCGCTGGTGAGAAGACGTCGAAGACTAGACTAGGTGTCGGATACGGCTTCTTTCATTTGCTTTCCGCAGTTGGCATGTTTTTCCTGTTTGAAATTTTTCTGAAGCTGTTGCCATTTCCAGCTCGCGACTCTTCCATTTCACTTATTAATTTCGTTTCTCCCGCGCAAAGTCTCGCGAGGGGGGAGCATGGGCACCCTCGCGAGTGTTTTTCTGCCCAGTAATTTGGAACTTCCCTGATTCGAGTCCGCTGCGGAAGCACCCCTCCTGGTCTGTGCCCCACGGGCATCGCGACATGATCGCGGGGTTTTGGGTTGGTTCCCCTCACTACCAAGGCTGGAGACTACCCCTATTGACTGAACTCTGCAGGACACAAGGTGCAGGACGAGGCACTGGCCTCGGGAGGCGAGGACCGCGACGAGCCCCCTAAGATAAGTGATTTCCATGCATAGGCACATAGAATGAAAACATAGCGCATAAGCAGTAGAAACGACGCACCATTTAAAACAGCAACAGTTCAGCACACCCCGCGGGGCAACAGATTACACTCTTTTCGCGCAGGAGAGAAAGGAAAGCAAAAGGGGGACGACTTGCTCGGTGCCAGCTCCCAGCGAAGGCTCGTGCTGCCTCCGGAGCTCAGCTTGATTCCGCCTCTCGCTTCACAGGAGCTTGGCGGCGGGCCGACCCGCTGCCCTCTCCCAGACGGGAGCGACGATGAGGGGGCTGGTTCCGACCACCACTAGAGGAGCTGCTACCCGAAGGGTAGTCGCCGGAGCTTGGTGGATCTCGGGTCCCGCTGCCCGCGCGCCCTCTGCCCCCTTCGCCCCGACCAACGCCGGGGCTGGGCGCGCGGCCGCGGTCATCGTCTTCGGGGCAGCATCCGGCACGGCGGCCGTCTTCCGCGAACACGCTCACGTAGAGGGTGGCGTCTCCATCGAACTTGAAGTGTAGAGTGCAACATCGGCGCAGGTCGCACGCGCGGGCAAATGTTTGCCAGCCACGGGTCAAGGCCGCCTCCCCAGCGGTGGAGACCTCCAGTGTAGCCCAAGAGGCCCTGCTGCAGCAACCATCTACCTGAAGCCAAAGGCCGCCCAGGGCACCAGCCAGAAGCTCACCTATGAAGAAACGGGGAAGTTGGAGCCAGGTGCCGGTCGGGTCCGCCGACCACACGACAAACTCCGGTAGTACCTCCGCCGAGCGGAAGCGCGGCCTTGGGGGTCGCGCAGCCCCAGCGTACCTCTCGATGGCAGCTGGACGCCCACCACTGCGTAGAGGACTGCTTCCACGGCCCTGGGAGGCCGTAGCAGGGGCAGTGGGGTGCTTGCGAGGCGGCCCCGGCCGCGCTTGGTCGGAGGGGAGCCGGGCCCTTCCTGGCGAGCCTTCCCTTTCTCCGCGGCCGAGAACCTCTTGGGCGGAGCCATGGGGGTGGCGAGCGGCCGAGAAGAAGACAAAAAGTAGCAAGGAGGGATGAACCGGAGGGGCCCACACGGTTCCACACATATAGCTGAGGGAGGCCAACCGACAGCCTCCACGATCACAGGTAATCATGACCCGTTTTGCATGCAGGGACTTGTCAATTCTTGTAGTTACCGAGGCATCGTGGGGGAGCCAGGACGCCCACGTCCAATCAACCACCACGCGGCACCCAAGGCCGCAGGCTATTGGGGCCCTCGGCGCTTCACACTTGCCTCTTCGCTTCTCTACTAAGCCAAGTCCAAGCGCGCCTTGGGCCCGGGGGCTACTGTCGGTGTTCTGGGAACGGGGGTACCTAGACTTGCCTGCCTGCGGCCTGCGGCGTGGCTCAAGGAGTGGTCCAGTACGGCCCATCTTCATCAACACATGCTCAAGACCCTCGCGAGGGGCCAAGCCTCGCGGGGAAGGACGACAGGAGGCCTCCTCGGGCACAGCCTCGTCAGGCTGGCTCGCGGGGAGGCAGAGAGATCAAGGTGGGGTACCTCACGAGGTGCCCATGACGCAAGCCATGACGACCAAGGCTAGGCGGGCACCAGGTGGGCGCCGCCCTGCGCAGAGTCCTTGTTTCCCCTTTGGTGCAAAGGGGGTAAGCGCAGGCAAGGGCATCAGGCAAAGGCAACCATTTCGGTGCAACAAGACCAAGACCCGCAGGACGGCAGAACGGAGGTCATCGTGGAGCCCAAGCTAGCATCATCGTCTGGGTCTTTTGGCAGGCGAGGACCAACTTTAGTCGGGATAAGTGTACTAGATGTTCCCCTTCAAAATGGCCAATTGTTGGCGCCCTTCCCGCTTAATATTTGGGAAGAGGCCCAGGGCCTTGCCCTATAAATAGGACTAGCCACCATAGTATAGAGGCATCTCGCATCGACCCCTCCGAAGGGACAACACCACCACAAGAACACCCCTCGCGAGGTTGTTCTTCCTTTGTACTGTTCCTCATCAGCCCAAGAGGCAATCCACACACCACAAACTGGAGTAGGGTATTACACCACAATGGTAGCCTGAACCGGTATAAATCTCGTGTCCCTTGAGTTGTTCTTCGTGTAGTTCTAGATCCTAGCGAGGCGGTGAGACATGAGTAGGCTGGGGGTGTGATCTCCGCGTGCACCCCAATGTTCGAACCTCAAGGGTCTGCCGGAACCCGAAATCCAACATCTATCACTTTGTCTCCCGGGCATGCACACATCTCTTCCCTCACTCTCTAGGTCTCCCGCTATCTCTCTTACCCAAGCACACGCACTATGTAGAGTGTATATTTCCCATACACACAAAACATCGCCCCCCAATGTCTATCTCCCTAGTTATGTGGTTCCCATGCACTCACCTCACACACCACCCCCACTGCAAACAAGCACACTTTGTCTCCTTGTGCACCACTCTCCTCTTTCTATCTCTCCCAGATGCGAACCCGCCCCAGCTCCTTCCCTGTATACATATATGTCGTGACTCTTTGCATAGCTCCCTAATGTATAATCGTTCTCGATTTCGCACATTGTTCTCTACACCATCTATTCTAGATCTCTCATGAAGTCCCTATCACACACACGATGACTCGCTTCCCCTGCGTCTCCGTTCATAGGCCAATTTCGGACAACATCAACATTGTCTCCCTATCTATACGCCATTTATGGACACAAACGACCCCTCT
>NC_041393.1:594185127-594252381 GCF_002162155.2 Triticum dicoccoides
CTCTCTCTTGCTAGCTCTCTCTTTCTCTCGCTCTCACACCCCTCTCCCACACACACACTCGATGTCTCTTCCAAATAGTCTACTCCCCCCGCCCGCACCCGTGCTATCTCGCTACTACACATGTCACACCATTCCCCCTTACGTTATACTAGGTTTACATCATCAGTTGTCTCTCTAATCCACATACTCTCTCTCCCTGTCACACACAAACGCGTGCACAAACACACGCAGACACGCACAAACACCCATTTATCCGGATCCTCATCTCTCCCCATGTCCGCATGTGTATCTCACACACTCACTCTCTAATTATGTATATGTGTCTCCACGTTACACAACACAAAGCCCCATGTACATGTCTCTCTCTATCCTCAACACACATAGACACAAAGAATCTGTTATCATTGCCTCAGTCTCTAACATATCGCACACGCACACTGTCTCTCTCTCTCTCTCGCAAACACGCTCAACAAGGGTTTCCCCGTGAATAACTTACCGTCTACTCATCAACAGTCGTGGAAGTACGGCGAACACGAGATGTGAAAAAGAATAAATCTACACGTGCTTAGACCACCTAGTATGACTACTAGGACTAGAGCAATCCAAAAAGCGCGCCACCGTCACCCCCTCCTTGTCGGCGACGGGAAAATCTTTGTTTTACACACTCGAGAAGTCATTGTGCTAAGGCCCCACATGCTGAGGCATTGAATAGAATGTATATGCTAGTTTACGGAAGCAAGTATCGATAATACGTTTGTATCTCCATACTTATATTTCTTCTTTTATAAAAAACCGAGTTGGTGATGATGGTACATGTGCCATCTTGCAATATAGACCGTCTAATCTATATCTGACGGATGGAAATTAAACTAAAAGATACCCGCACCCCTCTCCACATTTGCAGACAAGGCCTTCCCTCGTTCATCCTTATCTCCAACAAACCTCATTGTTGAGCAATTAAGAAAGGAAGCCTCTGGAACAAACTAGCCTAGTGGCCACCGCCGGCGTCGACAATCCCCATTCCTCCTCTCAGTCCGACCACCAACCACCACCACACCCAACTCCTCTTCACCTTATCTCATATTTCTCGAGATATCATTAGTTTTTACACATGGGATTACTCCTGCAAGGGTCAATCACAATAAGTGTTTTTATAAAAAAATGCATCTTGATGTTCTTTTAATGCATGGATCTTGCTAGTACTCCTACACAAGACTAAGTTGGTGATGCTGTTGTGTCTGTCATCCGTCGTTTCTGACCATTAGATCTACATCTAACGATTGTGAGGTAAGTTGTTGCCTTTTCTCACCAACATCCCACTTGTCTACCAATTTGCAGAAAAAACCCATAATTAGTATCTTAAAACCAACCACATCCCTCCCTGACCTCACCAAAACAGCCCAAGGAATATATTATAATTGAAACATAATATACATATTTATATCAAAATTAGGGTGTTTTGTACCAAGTTTGTGAATAAGTATTATTCTAATTATGACTCGTTGCAATGGACATGAACATTGCTAGTATTTCCAACCATGTATTTTTTTCTAGTATTCCATAGTTTCTAGTTTTCCATCAAGATATTAGTCACTCATGGTTGATATTTACTTTCAATCATGTACACATATGCACTATGTAACTAGCCTTGCTTATTGGCTTCCAAAGCTTAACTTTCACTCCTACTTACAATATGTAGAGTATTTAACAAAAAACTACCACTTTCAACCAGCCCTAGGAGGAATCTATTGTACAGAAAATAGCAAAAACATACCCAAAATTTCTTAATCCACGCCAAAAACTACTACTACCTAGTACTCCTACCGATTAGGTTCGTTTAAACCCATTTATGACTGGGTTGGCCCACACGTCCGTGCTGACGAGGCAGCTTAAACCAACACATTTTGTTTGACCGTTGACACGAGGGACCCACATCTGACCTTCTATCCTGTTATTCCCCCTCAAATCATTATTTTTCGTGAACATTACTTCAAACAGTACTGATGCGTGTTCGTCGGTGGCGCCGGTAATGAGCGAGTTGGCCGCCGCTCCGCCGGACGGGCCGGACGCCGCGCTGGCCTCCGCACGGTTTGGCAGGCTGGCCCAAGCGTGACTCACGAGCAAGCAAGCCGTCACACTGGCCTTCGCTCGAGCCAGATGGCTGGCCTGAGCGTGGCACTCGCGAGCAAGACGCTGCGCTGCCGTGCCAATCTGGCTAGCAAACCTTATAGACAAGCAGCTGGATGGACCTATCTTGGCTAGCTAGCGGCCGCGAGCGCCGGACGGAGCTGGCATCCGGGCTGCCGCAACATGGGCTCCGCACCGCCGGTGGTTTTGACCTCGCCTTCTGCCGGCGGCGGTAGCTGCGTCCCATGGCCGAGGATGACTAGGTGGACGTGTCGGAGGTAGGAGGTCACTGGAGGATTTTGGTTGGTAAGAGCATGTACAATGGTTGATAAGGTAGTCTTATCTTAAGTCTGCCCCGTATGCAAGTGGTAGTAGTTTCTTGGCATTTTAGTGGTTTCTTGCATTATTAGGGGTTTCTTGTAAGGAACAATGTACGTATTACTAGCGACAAAAGGCGATTCTAGGTTGCATTGTACTCCAACGAGTACTACTAGTGGTCGCGGGAGTGTATACCTCGTTTTGTGGGTTCGATCCCGGCCGAACGCACGGTGGCCTTTTAAAAAAATAGTACTACTACACTTTGCTGCGAGCCAATATTTTACACGGGTAGTTTGAGTTTTGAAGTCAAACGGATGTGCGGCCCCACAATCTGGGTGCAATGGACAACCTAGCCACGTGAACGGGTTTTCCTTCCCAGCATCCCGTGGCTCGCGTGCTCGCCCTAGCCGCACCTCGCTTGCAGCTTCCTCATCAGCTAGTAGTAGCATATTTAAACTAGCGCCTCCCAATTAAGCCCGAGGAGCCGGAAAAGCCTGGTGGGGCATTGGGAACTGTGCAATATGGCTCTGTACCCTATGTAAAGTGTTTTACTACTAGTACTCTATAACTTGTGGCGTTGCACGCATGGACTTCACTCCATTATCGGCTCTACTATAAAAGCAATTCCTCTTGACGTGTTTTCTTTAAACGGAGGAAAAAGCTTTACTTCATCTCATTCATAAAGAAGGAACTACTAACAAAGTTCGACGAGATCTATTACACCTCCAGAAATGGAAGCGAAAAGCCTAGTCTCGCTGTATCAAATAACTCACATGTTCTGCCCCCGCAGACCGCAGTAACCGTCGATGATAAACAGGCTGCTAGTGTGTGCGTGAGAGGAGCGGCTGAGTAGGCCAGCTACTCCTACGTGAGAGGAGCGGCTGAATATAGTACCGAGAGTACCCACTAGGCCACTACGCAGGTGTACTTCCCCTGCATTGATAGTACAGCGATGGTTCTAGAGAACAGTAGTACCCTCCACTTCCAACTGTAGCTCCTTGGCCCTGAGATTCAAGAGTTCAAAACTGGTGCACTATACTAGACTAGACTAGACTAGAAGTACAATACATCGCACTAATACTCGCAGTTGAGAAAAGTAGTACTGGTTCTGCTACAGTACGAGTACGTACTCCTCCGTCACATAATGTAAGACGTTTTTTGACACTAGTTGGCATGTACAAAAAATGGCAAAAACATACCCAAAATTTCTTAATCCACGCCAAAAACTACTATCTAGAGCCAAAAATTTCTTACTAGTGCTATTATTTACAGTATAATGCAATCCCATAACGTTCCATAATGCTAGTACTAGTAGTAAATAATAGCCACACCCCTTCTCTGAGGAACGATCTATAGTTGGAAGGGATGAGGCCCTGCGGTTACTATGCTCTTATCTCCTCCTCGCCAGTTCCCCTCCCCCCGAAGAGAAGGCAGTTCGTCGCTGCTCCCATGGATTCGCCAGGCGGTTCACCTCCTCGTCGGGGCTGGGAGACCTTGGACGACGATCCTCTGGGAGAAATTGCACACCGCTCCGACGTCCTCACCGCCGCAAGACTCGGTGCTTCCTGCACCAACTTTTTCAAGACGCTACTTAAACAGGTTTGGGAAAAGGCCATGCTTGTTGGTCTTCCATGCGTCCTCGTGGAGAAGGTTCTTCTATGGGACAATCCTTCGAATAGTCCACCGCTCCCTGGCTATGGTTGCACATTGACTCCGATAGAGTTGCCGACGTTGAGAGGTAGTCGGACTTTGTCCGATGAGCTGGTCAGTAATGGAGTTTGATCATGTAGTACTTAGTTATTCCATTTCCATCCCGTAATTTCTCCGCTGCCCACCGTCTTATATATAAGTCTGGGTCGATGCCAATGAAGATTGGCTTGCATACCTCCGGCCGGATACCACCATCATTTTGCACAACATCCACAGCAGTGCGGCCGTTCCGGTAGACCCCTTCTCCACCATTGGGATCGGCCTTCCGGACTGGCTGGGCTTGAATACGTATGAGATGCCTACATGAGATTGAAGAAGATAGCAATTGCGGACCCGCCGACAAAGCGGCGCGGCTACGATGATTACTATCTCGTCGTGGTGTTCGACATAAGGAATGCCATCAATGCAAGACACAGTAACGGCAGAGGCTGGCGCATGTTCGCGCGGCAGATTTGTACCCCTACACGTTCGAAGATGCCATGCGCCATCTAGGCCGCATCTTCGCGGTGACAAGCCAGGGGACTTGTTTCATCTGGTTGCCATCCTACGGTACGGGAGATTACAAACGGAATGCACAAACCATCATTTGCATCCCTAACGGTACTCCATTATTTTGCAGGGACCAGTCATCCCCCGATCAAAATAAGATCGCCGATCCTGGATGTGCATTTGCATACGCGATTCGGTCTAACCTGGAACCTTGTAGCTGACTTTGGCATATTGGGATCAACTATCTTAGCAGTCGTTACCCATGGTACCACTGATGTGCAACATGGTCACACAATCTACCACGATCGAACCGTCACCATCTACCCAGGTATTCCATTTTTTAACCCTCTCGCCTTCTCTTTCATTGTTGTACTAGTAGTATACTTAGTACTACTAGTAGGAGTACTTTCTACCTTGGAGGACACGCATAGCAAGCTGGGCCCTTGAAGACTTGAACCCACTAGCTGCCACCATTTTTGTTTTTCCATGTCTTACTATCTCATCCATGTAGCCCAGAGTGGCTATATATAATAAGCCGGTTATTTTACTTCCTCTATACCGGAGTAGTACTATTTGCTGTATAGTATTATTGACCGCCATATTTGAGCACAACATTATTATGCATGGACCTTGACTATGTACGTCACCATGTGTCCACATCTGGGATGCCGCGTGTACCAGATGAACGGCGCCGAGTTCGACCCCCGTGATGCTACGTGGGTGCCGAGGAACACTCTTGGAGAGTACTCGCTTTTCATCGGGGGCAGCTACCCCATTCTGAAGCGGATGCCACCTTCCGTGCACGACACGGAAGGCCTGCCGTTCATGAAGCATGGGCCCATCTATAACGTGTAAGTGGAGTACGGTAATTGTGAACGGTAGCACTGTGAATATATGTGGACTAGTCGTGCACAAATTTATCACATGAATTGGAGATGAACTTGTGTGGCATACTGGCATTTGTCCTTTAGCATTTATATTCCAAAATAGATGACCCAACTTTGTACTAACTTTAGTACAAAGTTGGGTCATCTATTTTGGAACGGAGGGAGTACTAGTAAATGGGTTATGTGTACGTGCAACTTGTGTGGTTGTTGCACGGGCTCCAACACGCTCTTTGAGAAAAAAAGGTGGCACAGCTTTGGATATACGTGACGTGGCGGCATCATACAGTAGCATCATTCGCTATAGTTGTAGTACACTCCTACTAGGACGACAACTCCTATAAAACCTTGCGCTTGGCTCTTTGCCTCTTCGGGAGGTTCAACAGTTCGTACTCGTGTGAACCTTGCACTTGCCTCTTCGCCTCTTTGGAAGGTCCAACAATGATGATACTACAGTACAATATGTGTTGGGGATATTACTACTAGGTGTGAACCGGCCTACCTGGGCCGGGTTAACTTCATTAGTAGTATAAAGGTGATTAAGCAGATGAAGGCCCAAGGCCTGTAGTCGGTTTAGAACCTGTAGCCGTAAACCGGCTTGATATGTAAACTTGTATTGTAAGATAGGAATAGAGAGAGACCAACCGGGATATGAATATGAACCGGTGTGGGACTCTATGAACCGACGGGCGTCACCCGTGTATATAAGGGGACGATCCGGCGGCGGTTTAGGGACAGACAACAACAACTCGAGCCTAGGCGAAGCTTGTTTGCTCCCTAGCCATCGAAACCACATCAATTCCATCACAACTAGACGTAGGCTTTTACCTTCATCGAAGGGGCCGAACTAGTATAAACCCTTGTGTCTTTGTGTCCGCTTTAACCCCTTCAAGTTAACCCGTAGCGATGGCTCCACGAGTAAGTCCTTTCACAAGGACATCTGCCGTGACAAATCCACAACAGTTGGCGCCCACCGTGGGGCTATCGCACGACGGTTTGATGATCTTGGAGGGCAAGCTCAAAGGAATCGAAGGCTATGCTGTGGGTCGGATGACCAAGAGTCGTCGCGGCAAGCTCTACATCGACGATGCAGGATGGGGTCCCGAAGCCGGCTCGGTCGAGTACGGGTACCGGGTCCCCTTTGGTGGCATACACGTTTTTATCGGCAAGATTGGTGAGCCTGGGCCTGAGCCGGACATCTGCACCGACCTCGTCGAGACGGCTCAGCATGCGAGATCTACCCAGGTTAAACTGGTCGTGAAGCGTGCCTTCGTGGGAGTCATCCACGAAGGAGAGCATGGGGACGAGTCAGAATACGGTAGCGAGACCGTCGTTTATTCTAGCGACGAGTCCTCGACCGGGGAGACCGAATCATTGTACCAGAAGACGACCAGATTAGGGGTTGTTCCGATGGCGACAGTATTCCGGACCCCCCTGAGCAGATCAACCGGGTTGGAATATTCATGGCCGGTACGCAGGCGGCGAATCACTCCTCGATCGCAGCAGCAATGTGCTCCGGATCAGCAGCAGCAGCGGCAGCAGGGGCAGGAGGCCTTGTGCGCCCACCGGTTCAAGTTCTGTCTGACCTGTTTGATGCACTAGCTGTACTTATGGCAAAGGACAATCCGGTGGATCAGGAGGCCCATGATGCAGAGGTTGCAAAGGTGAGAGAGCAGATCGCACAGGCCAAAGCCGACCTAGCAGCAGAGAAGGACAAGATGGCCATAGAGCGGGCCGGTTTGGACGCCCAGGCCTATAAGCTCATGCTCGACCAGAACGCATCACAGGAGGTCTTGAAGCGGAAGCACAGATCACGCCTGCCGTTAGGGTTCGACCCTTGAAATCTCTTTCACACTCCGGGAGCTGGAACCAGTAATCCGCCGGGGCACCTGGAGGTAAACCGGGTCGAGGCACCAGGGCCAGGAGCGACGGTCCAACCCCGCCTGATGGAACCTCCTCGGCAGAACATTGTGATTCCTCCGCCGTTCCAGACACCTCCGGGTCATTATTCTAATCCTATGGACAATCTTGTCGCAGCTGCTGCGCGATTAGAGGCTATCCCGGTCGAAGGAGACTCTTCGCAAGCAATAGAGATGCGCCGGGTTAAGGAACTTCTCCGGACCGCTTTGATTCAACAGGAGGCATATTCATACAGCCACGATTGGATTCATTCCACACCTCGTCCAAGCCGGAGCTATAGTATGTGCCTGGATGAACCGGCCATGTCAAGTGATGCGCGGGGCCGTGAAGCGGCCCGTGGCAATAACCCGGCCGGTGGTGTTCATGATGCTCAATGGACCGGGCCCGGGCACGAAGGGAGGCCGAGTTAGCAGCACAGAACAAGGTGGATCAGCTTACACCGGTTCGTCCTACCACCTCTACCGGGCCAGGGGTCGCATCTAGCTGGGGAGTGCCCTGTTTAGTCCCCGCTTTACGCGATGTACGCCTGCCCAAGGACTTCAAGGGCCCGCGCAAGGTGCCAAATTACACCGCTGATTTATGTCCAGAAGCATGGGTAGAGAGTTATGAGATGGCAATGGAGATGCTGGATGTGGATGAGACCGCGTGTGCAAAGTACTTCACCATGATGCTTGAAGGCACAGCCCGTACTTGGTTGAAGAGCCTGTCGCCTAATTCTATCAGTTCATGGGCCCAGATGCGGACCCGGTTTATCCAGAATTTCAAAGATACGTGTAAGCAGCCTAAGTCCATAGTAGACTTGGCGGCTTGTGTTCAGGAGGACGGAGAGTCAACAACCCATTGGGTACGCTGCATTTCTGAAGTCTTGCACTCGTCTGACAGGATCAATGCTGACTCTGCGATCTTAACCCTCGAGGGCAACTGCCGGTTTAAGCCTCTAAAGTTGAAGTTGGGGCATATGAAGCGCTTCTGTAATGACATGGGAACTCTCATGGCCGCTTTAGTGAAGTATGCTGATTCTGATAGTACCAAGGATCCCAAGACTAACGATGACGAAGCAGGGAAGGGAAAAAAGAATAGCAACTCTAAGGGGCATCAATACAAACCGGCGGGCCATGGAAACGGAGGCAAGTGTAAAGCGGAAGGCAGCATGGACTTTGTGGCTAACACTAATGCGCAGGACAAGGGTCAGCGGCGCAGAGGTAAAACGGCGAATCGTAATGGGGCTCCAAATCCTAACCCAGATTGCTTAAACTATTTGCTGAATCAGCCTTGCCCAAAACACGGGACGAAGGAGGCGCCGGCTAACCACCTTTGGAAGGATTGTTACATTATGCAGGAATTTAAAAACTCTAATGCCTTCCGGTATGACCGTGGGTCAGGTGGTGGCTCAGGATCCGGTTTCCATGGGCCGGGTCACGATGGAGCTTCCGGTTCAGGTTTCAATCAGGGCGGTAATAATAACCAAGATAATCAGAACGGTCAAGGGGGTTACAACCAACAGCAGCAGCAGCAGCGGTCGGGTTATCAGAGCCAGCCAAAACAGTTGAACAATGGGCAGTATCACGTTTTCACAACTAGCTTGGATAAGCGCGACCGGAAACTTCATAAGCGAGCAGTGAACTCTGTTGAACCGGCTGTACCGCGTTATTTACGCTGGTCAGAGCAGCCTATCGTGTGGAGCAGGGAGGATCACCCCCCCCCCCCGAGTTGACAATCCGGGCCAGTTGGCATTGGTGGTAGACCCTCAGGTGGGAGGTTATAAATTCACCAAGGTACTCATGGATGGAGGGAGCAGTATTAACATCTTGTACTATGAGACATTCCGCCGCATGGGGCTAACAGACAAGGATCTCAGACCGTCTAATACGGTGTTCCATGGTGTGGTGCCTGGCAAATCAGCATATCATGTTGGTAAGATAGCCCTGGAGGTGGCTTTTGGGGACGAGCATGATACCTGATCCGAGACACTAACCTTTGAGGTGGTGAAGATCCGGAGCCCGTATCACGCCTTGTTTGGGCGGCCGGCTTATGCCAAATTCATGGCACGGCCTTGTTATATCTATTTGCAGCTCAAGATGTCGGGTCACAAAGGGACAATAACGGTTCATGGGAGCCGCAAGATTGCTTTGGAATGTGAGGAAGGTGATGCGGCCTATGCAGAGTCGGTTTGTTCCACGGAGGAGTTAAAATATTATAGGGACAATGTTGATCCGGCGGACATGACCCCTTTGAAGAAGCCAACTACGGAGCATGATTCAGATCTGAAGTTCAAATCAGCGGCTGAGACCAAGCTTGTTGACTTCGTGCCCGACGATTCGTCCAAGCAGTTCACTGTCAGTGCCAACTTGGACCCTAAATAGGAAAGCGCGCTCATCGAGTTCATCCGTGAGAATCGGGACATTTTTGCATGGAAGCCTTCTGACATGCCAAGTGTACCAAGGGAACTCGCTGAGCACACTCTTAATGTTGATCCCAAGTATAAACCGGTAAAGAAATTTCTCCGCCGGTTTAACGAAGAGAGGCGCAAAGCTATTGGGGAGGAGGTGGCCAGGCTCTTAGCAGCTGGTTTTATCGTTGAAGTGTTCCATCCAGAGTGGCTTGCTAATCCGGTGCTGGTTCTTAAGAAAAATGGCACTTGGCGTATGTGTGTGGATTACACGGATCTTAACAAGGCTTGTCCAGCTGATCCTTTTTCCCTCCCTCGCATTGACCAGATTATTGACGCCACGGCGGGTTGTGAGCGTTTGAGTTTTTTGGATGAGTATTCTGGGTATCATCAGATCAAAATGGCGGTTAAGGACCAGGAGAAGACGGTGTTTATTACTCCCTTTGGAGCCTTCTGCTATGTATCTATGCCTTTTGGGTTCAAGAGCGCCCAAGCCACTTAGCAACAGTGTGTACAGAATTGCCTGCATAAACAGATCAGCCGCAATGTGCACGCCTATGTGGATGATATTGTAGTCAAGTCAAGGCAGAAGGAGACACTGGTTGATGATTTAAAGGAAACCTTTGGCAACTTGCGGGTTTATAAGATGATGCTTAACCCTGCCAAATGTGTCTTTGGTGTTCCGGCAGGCAAGTTACTGGGCTTTCTTGTGTCCAACAGAGGAATTGAGGCTAATCCGGAGAAGATTACGGCTATCACCTCCCTGGCTAAACCGAAGTGTGTCAACGATGTTCAGCAGTTGGCGGGTCGGATCGCCGCACTGAGCTGGTTTATCAGCCGCCTCGGAGAGAAGGCCATCCCTTTATACCAGATGTTGAGAAAGACAGATCAATTCATCTGGAGTCCAGCTGCTGATGAAGCGTTGGAGGACTTGAAGCGGAAATTAGCCAATCCGCCCGTTCTTGCAGCTCCGATCGACAAGGAGCCGTTATTGTTATACGTAGCGGCCAATGCTCGCGTAGTTAGCGTGGCTATTGTAGTAGAACGCAAGGAGGCGGGCAAGGAGTATCCGGTTCAGCGGCCGGTTTACTATATCAGCGAGGTGCTTATTGAATCCAAGCAAAGGTATCCGCATTGGCAGAAGCTGGTATATGGAGTTTTCATG
Organism: Triticum dicoccoides; assembly: GCF_002162155.2. Classification (NCBI taxonomy): domain Eukaryota; kingdom Viridiplantae; phylum Streptophyta; class Magnoliopsida; order Poales; family Poaceae; genus Triticum; species Triticum dicoccoides. The sequence continues at coordinate 594,196,130 of NC_041393.1, forward strand.
GCAAGCCGGAAGTTGAAGCAGTATTTCCAAGGGCACCCTATCACAGTGGTCAGTTCAGCTCCCTTGGGCAATATCATACAGAACCGGGAGGCGACCGGCCAGATTGCCAAGTGGGCTATAGAACTTGGGCCGCACAGATTGAAGTACGTACCGCGGACGGTGGTGAAGTCTCAAGCACTTGTTGATTTCATCAATGATTGGACTGAGTTGCAAGCACCAGAGGAGAAGCCGGATCACACATATTGGACTATCCATTTTGATGGATCCAGGCAATTGGAAGGCTCGGGGGCTGGAGTCGTGTTAACTTCCCCACGAGGTGATAAGTTTTGTTATGTTCTCCGCTTAATGTTCCCTTGTACTAATAATGCCGCTCAGTATGAAGCCTTGCTCCATGGTCTCCGGATGGCTAAAGAGATGAATCTAAGTCGGGTTAAGTGCTTCGGTGACTCGGACCTCGTAGCTCAACAGGTGTCTGGCACTTGGGATTCTAAAGACCCACTCATGGCTGCATATCGTCGTGAGGTGGATATTGTTGCAGGTCACTTCAAGGGTTATTAGGTGGATCACGTGGATCATCGAAAAAATGAAGCGGCGGACGCTTTAAGCCGGTTGGGCTCTCAGCGTAAACCGGTCCCGCCTAATGTCTTCCTTGATGTGTTGCACAATCCGTCAGTCAAGCTCCTAGGTGAAGCGGATTTGGCTATTCCTGATCCGGAGGCTCAATTGGTGGCAGCCCTACATGTTATACCGGATTGGACAGTTCCTTATCTTGCGTACATGAACCGGGGAGAGTTGCCACAAGATGAGACTCTAGCCAGGCAGATAGTCCGGCGATCCAAATCTATGACAATTATCAATGGCGAATTGCATCATTGCAGTGTATCAGGGGCGTTTCAACGCTGCGTCTCTCCTAAGGAAGGTTGTGAAATTTTACGCGAAATCCATGAAGGGGATTTTGGTCACCACGCCGGTTCAAAGTCTCTGGTGGCTAAGGCGTTTCGTCACGGGTTCTACTGGTTGACAGCTCATGCTGATGCGGAGTTCTTGGTTAAACGGTGTGATGGCTGTCAAAAAATTTCAAGGCATGCTCATGTGCCAGCTCAAGAATTGAGGATGATTCTAATTACTTGGTCGTTTGCAACATGGGGGCTGGATATGGTCGGACCTTTTAAAAGGTCCAAGGATAAGAAAACCCACCTTTTGGTGGCAGTCGATAAATTTACCAAGTGGGTTGAAGCGGAGCCTGTTAGTAAGTGTGATGCAGCTACAACAGTGCAGTTCATTAAAAAGGTGATTTTCCGGTTTGGCTTTCCACACAGCATCATTACGGACAATGGTACCAATTTATCCAAGGGCGTTATGAAGGAATTCTGTGAACGTGAGCACATCCGACTTGACGTATCGTCAGTGGCTCACCCCCAGTCCAATGGGCAGGCAGAACGAGCTAATCAAGAGATCTTGAGAGGCATCAAACCGCGGCTTATGATTCCATTGCAAAGAACACCGGGTTGTTGGGTTGAAGAGCTACCGTCTGTGCTATGGAGTATCAATACTACGCCCAACCGATCTACCGGATACACGCCGTTTTTTATGGTCTACGGAGCAGAGGCGGTTCTCCCTAGTGATATCCGGCATGATTCGCCTCGTGTAGCGGCTTATGTTGAAGCGGACAATGAGACAGCACGGCAAGACGCTTTGGACCTATTAGATGAGGAGCGTGGCATAGCGGCTGCCCGCTTGGCGATTTATCAACAAGATCTTCGTCGCCGGGTCAGAACCAGAACTTTTCAAGAAGGAGATTTGGTGCTTCGGCTCATCCAAGATCAGACGGATATGCACAAGTTATCCCCACCTTGGGAGGGACCTTTCGTGGTCAGCAAGAATCTGCACAACGGGTCATACTATCTGATTGATATTCGAGAGCATAAAGACTCACGCACATCAGAGGAGGAGACCAACAGGCCGTGGAATATAGCTCATCTTCGGCCTTACTACACTTGAGCCATCGACTCTATCTATGTACATATTATGGCAGTGTATATATTATCATTGATATAATAAAACCGGAGCCTCAGCTAAAGCGGGGTCTCTGTCCTTTCATATCATGTGTGGTTACATGGAGTGGTTCTGTTTTAAAGCGGCCTCCGGTTTACCCCTTGAAATTTGCTTTTCAAAAAAGCTTTGTGATATCACTTGGGGCCTTGGTCGTCTCCGAACCAATGCGACACCTTTTGATAGGCGAAAGCCACCAGATCACTTGGGGACATGGTCAAGTCTGAACTAGTCACGCCTCTTGATCGGCCTAAGGCCACAGAATCACTTGGGGGCTTGGTCGAACCCGAACCATTGCCACGCCTTTTGATCGGCATAAATGCCATGATTTCATTTGGGGACCTGGCTGACTTGAACCATTGTCACTCCAATTGGGGGCTTGGTCCTGTCCGATCGTGGTAACACCATCTGATCAGCTCAGTAAAGCATGTTTTTGCAAACGGTTTTTATCATTGCCTTTGCTTCCATATTTGTTTTATGACTATTCTTCAATTTTTGTTGTGCTTCCTTTAAACCAACAACACTTTTTACCGGTTCAGCTGATGGGATTCAGTTCATTTTTAATCCAGAGAAATATGCCCGGTTTAACTTTCCTGTTAAAATCATGGAGTAGCAGGGGGGCTTATAATGACCCAGCACGGTTTACATGGGAAGCCAGCATTTTAAAAACACGGGAGTTGTTTTCTCCCCTTTGATGGTAATGGTTTATAAAACCTCCGTTTCAAGCCTGGCTAAGCCAACTTTATGCCCAGCGATGGCAGGTATTTGGTATCGCATATTTGATTATATGTTTTAAATACATTGATATATATATCAAGGTTATAAACCAGTTGGCGGTATAACCGCCACCGCAGTTCAAGATTTTCTGATTGCAGGAAATATAAATTGAGGATTTCAAGCAAAAGCATCAGTACGTATGCACGAAGGCATATTTAAAGTAGAAGTATTGGCTATTCTATTACAAGGCAACGCGGTGCCCAAATAAGATCATTGTTATTTTGGCGGATCATAATAAGGCAGTTGTTTAAACCGGCTTCCGGTTCAAGCCTGCTCATCAAACCGGTCTGATGGTTGTGGGTCGTCCCGCGCCGCTTCAGCTTCCTCATCTCTATCCATTGGCTGGAAATCAACAGTGGTCCAGTCGATTCCCATTAAAGCTTGAAAGACAGCCTCTTCATGGATCAGAGAAGACGGTTCAATATCAGGAGCGTAAGTATGCTTACGAATTGGAGGAACCAGATTCTCCGCTTCAGGAATTGGTGCAGCCACTCGTTTGTTTTGATCATTGTACTGAGCTTGATAATGCGACAAGTCGGCCTCTTCAGCCAATTGACAAGCCAGAGGGCGTACTGCACGGTTTATCGCCCTCAAATCATCTTCATTGAACTCTGAGCCATCTTCCTTCAAGCTGGGATAGCCTTGTGCTGCTTCAACAGGATCGAAATCCGGCACCCATGCTTTTGCCCGGATTAAGGCGTTAATGGCTCCGGTTCGAGCAGCAGATTTTTTCAGTTCTTCAATCCGAGCAGGAAGCATTGACAACCTATTCAGAGTATCTTGGATTAAAGTGGGTGCCGGATTGTTATGAGATGCAGTGGTGATGATCCGCTGCGCTCCGGTGTACAGCTGTTCAATTAAAGTGTAGGCAGCCTTCAACTTTTTCTAAACATCTGACCCTAAGTGACCAATGCGTGTACTTGCAACAATAGAAAAAAGATCACACACCGGATTTATTATAAGAAGGCCCAAATTGTCAAAGAAACCAAAAGGAGCTTATCGAAGATAGCAGCGGTCATGCAATGTACTTGCCGCTTTATGGTGGTCAGCTCATCTACCACCGGTTTAAGGGCAGCTTCAGCGTTTTCAGCTCTTTTTATTAAAACGGCCTTTTCAGTGGCCCAATCAGCCCGCTCCTTCTTGAAGTCCTCCTTCAGCTGTTCTGTGATGCTCAAAGCGCTGGTTAATTCCTCCCTGGTTTTGTTGGTTTCGGCTTGTTGGGTTTTCAAAGCTTCTTGCAGATCAGTAATCCCGTCCTCTTTGATCCTCACTTCAGCCTGCATAAAGACAGTGCTTGGCTTTCAACAAACCGTACAAGAATTTGAAGTACCAACCACATAATAAGTTATACGCTTGATACTTGGGGGCTAATGCACCTTCAATTTTCATCTATTACTAAATCGCAAAGTCCCAAGCTCAATACAGGTATTCAACTTGGCACTTGGGGGCTAATGGCTATTTGCTCAGTTATGTTCTGATGTTAGAATCTTTATTGGAGTCCCGGTTTAACTATACTAAGTTGAACCGGCCCTTGGGGGCTACATTGATGGATTTAAAGTATTGAGGACTATATTCAAGTCCCGGCTTGAAGAAGGTTACAAACCGGCCCTTGGGGGCTAGGAGGATTAATACAGTGGCAGTAATTAAAGAAAGAAGAAGCACAAGGAAGTTACCTCAAATTTATCTCTCATCATCTTTACCAGGCCAGCTTCACAGTCACGACTAGTATATAGTCGGTTCAAGTAACCAGAATGAAGATCTTGGGCACTCAGAGCAGCATACGTTTCCAGATCAACATCCCATTTGCCTTTGTTCATGGCAGAAAAATCTTCTTTGACAGTATGCTTAGCTAAAGCGACAGGATTCCCTGGTTCAGAGCGACCTATGCTGGTAATTACAACATCATCATCCTTGGACTCGCCGGTTTGCACTGGCGCTATCGGTTTATCGACAGGTTTTGAAGAATTGCGGGATCTTTCAATCCGGACGGAGCTGGCAGGCTGGTCAATAGGGACTGAAGTATTGATAGGCCTTTTATCAGTAATAGCATCATCTTGCAAAGGAGGATCATTGGGAATATCTTCAAGAACGAACGCTTCAAGATCTAGCGCTTTATCCTGTTCAGGGGCAGCATCTTCCTCGGCCGCTTTATTCAGGCGGGCTTTCTTGCTTGGTTTAGGTTTAGCCCTGAAAGAGAAACAAAGAGTCAAGGAACAGCATAAGTTATAACATGGTATACCAGAAGCATATGTTCAGTCTAGCTTACCCAAGAACCGTTTTCAGTGGTGGCAGCTGAGTGGCCGACGATTCACCAGAGGAAGAATTGGAAGTAACCTGATAATCGGAGTCGGACGGATTAAGAGGTTGACGAATGAAACCCGCTTTAGGATATAAATTAATAAAAAGGTCGGAGACCTCGGAGCGGCGTTTTCGAACCGGACTGTTTGGTAAACCGGCGGAGGTAACTACCTGGCCGCTGCGCCGGGTTGTGCGGCGAGCTTCATGTTGCTGAGTCTTCATAAGAAATTTGGGATCCAAGTAAGCAAGAGGATAAGAAATTTGGGATCCAAGTATCATCATCAATAAGGCGTGTAAAAAGTAAGCCTAGTGAATCGAATTCTACCTCAAGGTCTGAGTTACCCACATCATCATCAACAGCCGGATCAGATGAAGCAGTGGTTTTCCTCTTTTTAGCAGGCTTCTTGATGACCTTGGTCTTTAGCCGGGTTGACCGTTCTGCTTTCTCCGGTTTGTCTTGTGGAAGCTTCTTGCTCCAAAACGGGTTATCACCCTGGTTAAGCAGCAATTGATGTCAGACAGAGATAGCAATAACAGGTTCAGTAAAAAGTACAATCAAAATCTTACAGCTGGCGGTTTGTTGGTAGCACAGAAAGGGAGCAGGCCGGTTTGAGCGCAGAGGTGCTCCGGTTCGTTCAGCATTTTCTTCATAGCCTCTGTGACTTCATCATCGAAGAGCTGGATGTTGGTGTGTCGGAGTGGGTCATCAACGCTACCAGTATACTTGCACATTAAACTGGAGCGCCGGCTGAGAGGCAGTATGCTCCATGATATCCAACAGTGTGCGAGATCTACTCCTGTTAAACCGTTGGCCATGAAGGCTCGGAGCTTGGATAATTGCGGAGCGTATTTACTCCTCTCCTTGGCACTTAACCTTTGTGGGAAGGGGTGTGTATTGCTGAGCCACTCCGGACGAAAGCCAGGCAAAGGATTTTCATCATCAGGGGAAGTATCTTTGCAGTAAAACCATGTTGCATTCCACTCCTTGGGGTGACTGTGTAGTCTTGCATGGGGATAAGTGATTTCTTTCCTTTTCTGAATTGCCATACCGCCCAATTCGGTATTGGGACCATCAGTGAATTCTGTATGGCGGTTTAAGTGGAAGCAATCTCTGAACAATTCAACTATGGGTTTCTCTTGAAGGTATACCTCACAGAGCACTTGGAAGTGACATAAGTTGGTAACAGAATTGGGGCCAGTATCTTGCGGGCGAAGTTGAAAATTGGCTAACACATCCCGGTAAAATTTAGAGCCGGGCGGTTTGAAGCCCCGGGCTAAATGGTCCGCAAAAATCACAACCTCTCCCTCTTGAGGTGTGGGAGGACATTCATCACCAGGAACCCTCCAGTGGATAGTATCTTTGCTGTCTAAAGCGCCAATCGAAACTAAATCATCCAGCTGAGTTTCTGTGACGCGAGAAGGAACCCAGTTGCACTCATATACTTGTTTGGCCATGATGAGATCTACAAGAAATAAGTGATTCCGATTCAAGAATGCGCTGGTATGAACAATGTTAAACCGGAGGCAGTACATTTAAACCGGATTTCTATGAGGTAGCATAATAAGACTGAAGAAGTCTGGCGGTTCAATAAGGGGACTAATGGTATATACCGGTTTAGTAACTTTAAGTTAAACCGCCTGATCTAAACATTGAAAGCAATTGAGGTTGCGGATGGCTAAGTATGCAGAAACAGGTTTCACAAGGTCCTATTGTAGTAATGGATCTGAAGCAAGTTCAGAAAAACAGAAAATATTCAAAAGATTAAAGCAGAACGGAAGTGAATCAATGGGCAGGTATGTAGATGAGATCTATGGACTTGAGCGTGAAACTACAGGTGGATGCTAAAAGGCTACTGCTAATCAGAGCAGGGTTTCACAGATCTATCCAGGAGTCTGGGTACGAGCATGAACAAGTGAGGAACACGGCAAGAACACGAAACCCTAGAACAGATCTATGTTAAGAAGAGAAGAAGGCTTACCAGAATCGAGGAAGACGCGGAAAGCTACCGCAGTGCTCTGGAGCGTTCAGGCTGATGCAGCGGCCCAAGACGGTGCAGAGGTCAATGGCGGTGGCGGATCTCCGAGGCTGGCGATGCAAGGAAGACGAAGAGAAAGAGACGAAGGGGAGAAAAGGAAATGACCCTTCGGTCCTATTATAAGGCAAAGGACGTGTGTCAGGCGCGCGAATCCAGGAGCCACAAAATTCGGAAGTGGAGCTGCTGCCTTGTGTATCGCAGATCTATCAATGAAAGAAGGCGTCATAAATGTTAAACTTCGTGATGATGTCATGCCGGTCTACAGCAACCAGAGATGATGATGACATGGCGGTTTACCAATTACCAGAAGATGTTGAAGACAAAGATTTTTGTGAAGGATTGACATGAACCAGTTCAAATCAATCTGGGGCCTAATGTTGGGGATATTACTACTAGGTGTGAACCGGCCTACCTGGGCCGGGTTAACTTCATTAGTAGTATAAAGGTGATTAAGCAGATGAAGGCCCAAGGCCTGTAGTCGGTTTAGAACCTGTAGCCGTAAACCGGCTTGATATGTAAACTTGTATTGTAAGATAGAAATAGAGAGAGACCAACTGGGATATGAATATGAACCGGTGTGGGACTCTATGAACCGACGGGCGTCACCCGTGTATATAAGCGGATGATCCGGCGGCGGTTCAGGGACAGACAACAACAACTCGAGCCTAGGCGAAGATTGTTTTCTCCCTAGCCATCGAAACCACATCAATTCCATCACAACTAGACGTAGGCTTTTACCTTCATCGAAGGGGCCGAACTAGTATAAACCCTTGTGTCTTTGTGTCCGCTTTAACCCCTTCAAGTTAACCCGTAGAGATGGCTCCACGACTAAGTCCTTTCACAAGGACATCTGCCATGACAAATCCACGACAATATGCGTCTGGCAATCTGACACCGATTGAACGGCTGCACGTCCACCGCGAGGGCGAGGGCGAGGGCGAGGGAGATGAAGAGGGAGAGGGCGATGTAGTCAAAACCCTCTCCTCGTCCTGCGAACCACCACGCACGTGGGCGAGGGAGAGGCGTAGTTAGCAAGCTTCTCCTTGTTCGGCGAGTTGACAGGACACATCAAAGCAGTACTAGTACTAGTAGTAGTCCATGCTGCGTCCTTTCCGATTAATATAGCTTAATTTGAAACGAGAAAAATACATTGGCGGTCAACTTATGTAACAATACGCTCTTTACGGTCACTATATATAGTTCTGCGTCGATTATATGATCACTAGCTCATCGTAGAGCACCGTATTGCACCCTACTGACCGGCCACATAGTCGACGTGGCACTTCGTTGACTGGTTAAATTGTCACCTGGTTTCTGGGTCCCACGTGTCAGTTGGCGGAGCAAGGAAATCAGTTAAACAAAACTTTACGCAGGCGCCACATGAGTCCAACCCTTGCGCCCGAACCGCCCTGGCTGTGTATGTGAGTGCATGCATGATGCACGTGTCCTCCCTCGGCCTTCCAACAAAGAGTGTACATCGGCTATAAAACAAAGAGTGTAGTAGTACATGATGTACATCTACACTTCCAATGCATTTAGACTTTAATCTAAATTGATATTGATTGACTAATGCACCAACTTGTGTTGTAGGTATAGGCTACATGTCTATCCTTAATTACAGCATGCAACGGCCTTCATTTAATCTTCTTATCTCAATGGTCGCATGCACACATAAGTCTGCTGCTTTTGGGCGTTAATTATACCCTGGTCAATGTGTAAATCTCTAAATGTAGAGTCTTTCATGGACGTAGGGAGTAGGTTGAGCACTTGAGCGTGAGCGTGTGTGTTGCTCGTGTGATGTGTGCCGCATGGGTGCGTGAGTGTTGCGTGCGTCCATGTGGAGTACGTGTGAGTGTTGCATGTTGCATGCATGCATGCATGCATGGGGCTTACTCCCTCCCATTGACATGTTCATATTTCAAACTTCCTCTGTTCCCTCCATATGGTGATACTCCCTCTGTTCCCAAATACTCCAATACGGAGTAAAAGCCTCCCTCTGTTCCCAAATATGGAGTATTTGTCCTTCTACAGATTTCAACAAGTGACTAGGTACGGAGCAAAATGAGTGAAGTGAGCGTAGAGGCATAGGGATACTGTAGAAAGGAAATCCTCGCGATCCATCATTCCCCATCTCGGTTAGAGAGAACTATTCAACTAGTCTTCGCAGTGAAGTGACAATACACGCTGTGGTAAATGGGACACGTAATTAATAAGCTGAACCAGCGTGTTGGTGTTACTAAATCAGCCTTACCTAGTACTGCCATCATGTTTGCCAGTAGAGCACGCTTCCGCAAATACGCCTACGCACCTATGTCCTCCATTAACTGACATATGGGCCCTCTTGTGGTAGACCCACATGTCATCGATGTAACTTTTTACACTCTGGAGGACGGTGCCTATATCCTGGTAGTAGTACTAGTAGAATTGAGATTTAATGCACTTTCTTCCCCGTCTTCCACTCTTCTTCCTCCTCTCTTCTTCTTCCTCCTCTCTTCCCCATCGTCGGCCGCACACCATTTACCCCCGCTCACTGCTCGCCCGCCCGTGCCATCTTCCTTGGTAGCTCGCGCGTACCATATCTCCCCGCTCACTGCTCGGCCACACGAGGAGAAGCTTCTTCGCTCGCCCGCCCGAATCCACTTCCCCGCTGGCTCGCAGGCACCAAAGCCCCAATGGCAGAACCGACTGACACGCAGAGCCGCGATTGGAATTCCCTCCCCGATGTTCTCTTGGAGCAGATCTATAGTCGTATGGACCTACTCAGCACCGTCCGTCTGGCCGCATGCTTGGTGTCTTTGTACCATCTACTCGTCTGCAACCAGCCAGCTCTTTTCAAGACACTCTGCTTGCTGATGCCCGATCCTCACTGGTGGCCCAGACACCGACTTGACGATCCTACGGAGGTTGCCGTGGTGCCCCTCGACATGCTACCACTACCCGTCCACCTGTCCTTCATGCGTGGCCACTACTGGGCGGGCATGAAGGCCAACTGGATCGTCCTCATCCACCACACCGGTAGTCCGTGGCGTCTCATGGATATCTACACCCAGCAAGAGATCACCCTTCCATTGTTGGATACCGCCGACATCGAGCCTCGCGGTGCGCCGGACACTCCTGCCTACTACGCACGAGATGCATCAAGCTTTTGGCTCGATCTCTGTTTGCAGAAAGTTGTAATCTGCGAAGTGCCCACACCATCAGAAGACTACATGGATTACAAGCTCATTGCCTTGTTCAACATGGGATTAGTCTATCTAGAATCCGGTCGCCATACATGGTTATGGCTCATCATCAATCCTGTTGAGGCAACATTTCTGTGTGATGCTATAGTGCACGATGGCATCGTTTACACGGTCGACGCACAGATTGGCTGCCTATACTGTTGGAATCTATTGTCGTGTAATTGCTCTATCTCATCTTTACCTTATGAATATGTCTGCCTATTCATTTGTTACAAATTTAGAATGCATAGCATGTCTATAACCACATCATTGCTATATGTTCCTCTCATTTCCTAGATTTTTATGACCACACATGTTATTGTTAGAGTTTATATGAGAACAATTGGCATCTAATGATTGTTAGAATATATATTATGAGCATAACATCATGATTGCTATATGTTACTCTCGTTTACTAGATTTTTATAACAACGCATGTTATTGCTTAGAGTTTATATGAGAATAGTAGTAGTAAGTGCTATGGTAGAATATGAGTAGGCGCTGTCATAGCTGTTTTCCTCTCATTGTTACATGATGTTTGAACCATGACATGTTGCTAGAATATGAAAGCCATTGGCTTATTTTTTTAACTTGGGGTATGATTATGACCACGACATTGCAATTCTCTGTTTATGATATGTGTCACTTTTATAATAATCTTAATTCCACACATACTCTGAACATGATTGTTTATTTTTGTCCTTTTGGTCTCCAATTTGAATTATTGCAGCAGACGCAAATGCGCTGGCCTTCATGATTCCAGGACCTGGAATCATACCAGCCGATGGGTGTTGGTTTATCGCTCGTTCAGCTGACGGCGGTCATTTGATGCTCATTCGCACATACCAAATTGACCAAACCATTATATCAAACCACATGCAGTACAATGCGAGGGGCGTTCGTGACATTGATGGCTATGGTTGCTTCGTGTTCGAGAAAGATCCCAGCTTCGTTGGGCCAGGCGTATTCAACTGGAGGCGAGTTTACAGCCTCGGCAACCACTCCTTGTTCCTCGGTCTCAATTATCCGATCATCCAACCAATCATCGATTATATCACTGGCGATGATTACTGTGCTATGCAGCTTCCATTCGCGAGGGGGGGCTGTGTTTACACATCATACCATGGGTTTCATGAATCACCATATCTAGAGATTCGTCAACATAGCTTGTTGCCAGGTAATCTTCAGTGTGTGAAAGGCGTCAAGCTTCCATGCGATGGATGGCTTTTGCAAACCCGACATGCGGCGATGTGGTTCATGCCAACAGCAAATATGCACAACTTGATTTGTGCTGATATCTAGACTGAGCCATGTATTCTGCTGCTGTAGCACGGCCCTCTTTTGTTGGATATTATGTATTGTTGTTAGTTTGAAGCACTCCTCTGGTTTGAAGGATAGATACCTTCCTGGGATCAAGTGCATCCTAACTCACCTGCGTAGGATGTACTGATAATGATGATGGAGATGATGTGCAGAAGCCATATATATACACTAGCAAAAGAGCTCGTGCGTTGCAACGGGAGAGAAAACATAACACACGCTCTTAACTCAACAACCATCACTCAAGACGACAATAGGTTCATCTCCTTTATTTTAGCGAGGCATCATATTTGTGTTGCCGCTTATCCTCCTTCTCACCCTCGCCGGCGATGGCCTCGGTGTCCACACAAAACAACAAAAAAGGGTGTTAAATATGGTTAATCCTAAGGCGTCTCTCTCTCCCTCTCTCCTCCTTCTCCCTCTCTCTCTCTCTCGCTTTCTCTCACTCTCCCGATGAGAAATCTGTTGTTTTCCCCTGCAGCATTTTTTAGAGGTGTAGTTATCGATGTTTTCTTTTTCGTATATGGTTATAGTGGGGTGTTTATTTGCAATCCGAATCGCCGCCAGTATGAAAAAAATGAATTATAGGTTTGCTTCCATAACAACATTTTAAAAATATTTAACGGGTAAAATTAACATCATATTTAGATTCCACATATTTTTCTAATAAAATTTCATATATAATATGTTAAAATCGAAGTTACGGTTTAAAAGATACAGATAATATAGAAAATCATTTGGTTTGACTCAAATATATTTTAAAATAATATTTAAAAATAGTTAATAGGTAAAAATATTCTCATATTCATATTCTACATATTTTTCTTATCAAATTTCATATATAACATGTTCAAATCGGAGTTACGGTTTAAAAGATATGGATGATTTTAAAAAGCATTTGTTTGACTTAAATATGATTCGCGGATGAATTACCTAAAACATCACGGGGTTTTTCGAAAAATGTAAAATAATGGTTCGGGTGTGACTTAAATCAGGACGGCGGGTTGATTTCAAGAAAAGACAGGGACTTTTCTAAAAAATGCCATGACGGACGAAAGAAACTCAATTTGCTTTATTATTAGGTAAAGATATATATCAGTTAGGCTTCAAGTGCGTACTTGTTAGTTAAACCTATGTATAAATTGTGACACTAAATACGACTATTAAGTAGTACAGTAGCAGTACTAGTATACATCGGTCAAATTATTCATCATGTCCACACATTGAATTGACATGACAACACGCTGCGCGTGAGGTGACACAAGAATCCCGGCGGCGTGTTCGGGTATTCCGAACTTCAGATTTGGAGTACCACTTATCTGTCGAAATCTTTTTTTTTTCAAAACGGAGGCAAAAGATTTGCCTCATCCATTAAATAAGAGGAGAATAGAGTTTAGAGTTTTTACAAGAGCCCTTGCAAAATGGCATGGCAATTACTCTCGTACAACTGTCGAAGAAGCGCGAGTTTTTACTCTGTCGAAATCTTTCATCATTCACTTAAAACAGTCGATTGGTCATACATTGAGTACCATATAACTGGAATTACCGATGCAAGTCGAAGAAGGATTGGCCGGTGCTGCCGGCTGGCGTCAAGTTCGATCCCACGGATCAGGAGCTGATCGAGCACCTTGAGGCCAAAGTGAGTGTTGACAGCGCGAGATTTCAGTCTCTCATCGATTTGTTCATACCAACCATCGACAGCGAGCACGGCATATGCTACACCCAACCTGAGAAACTTCCAGGTAAGACACCGATCGTGTCACATCCCTAGCTGCTGGTAGTGCTCTAGGCTAGCTTCATGTGTGCATCATGTCTATATTTTCGAAACTTGAACTGAGGAAAATTGGAAGCCTCAAAACTTAAATAAAAGAGGGGCAAAAACCCTAGAAATCTCATTCATTGCTCAAAAAATGCCCTTTTAAATGTTTGATAATTTTTGGTAAGGGTTCTGGTCCCAACCAAAATATTGAACATTTTTAAGGAATTATTTTTGGGACTCTGGATTTGATTCATTAGCTATTTGAATTTGAATTATATTCATATAATTAGAATATAATTTCAAATACCCCCGGAAATATTTTATAAGCTTTTGGAAAAGTCCATCTAGCAATATAAAATATTCAGAGGAGTTTTTGGCATTGTTTGAATTATTTTAAATTCAAAACAGTGGCAAAATAAATTAAATAAAACAAAACAGAAGAGAAAAAAATAAAAAGAGCAGAACCACCTGGACTTACCTGTGAAGCCCACCTGGTGGCCCAACAGGACCGGCCCAGCGCGGCCCAGCCCACCCTTCTCCTGTCGTCTTCCTCCCCTCGCACCGAAGCTGCTCGGTGGCGAGCGCTGGCGATGCCCCGGCCACCTCCTGCTTCCCCCGGTCTCCCTAGCGACGCCACGACGACGCCTCGTGTCCCCTCGCTCCTCTTCCACCCTCGCTGCTCCCTCTCTCTTCCCCGAACACTCTCCCCCTCCTCTGTTCTCCTCACCGAACGCGCCCGCCGCCGCCGACAAGAACCACCGCGGCCATGGCCCCTCCCTCGTCCCCTTGAGCAGCCCAGGAGCTCCGTCACGACATCCTCGACCTCCCCACCAAGCCAAGCACCGCCGGACACCCTGTGACGATGCCTCCGAGCTCGTCACCGCCGCATCTGCCGTCGGACTTCGCCCGTCGGTCTGCATTGCCCAGTCCCTCCCCGAGCTCAACGACGGTGCCGTTCGAATCCCTGTGAGCCCCGCCGTCATCTCCCCCTCTCCCCATGGTCGATTTCTTGCTGCAACGCCGATGACCGCGAGTCCCGTATGCCGCCGCCGCACGAGGTCGTCGCCGACGAGGCTCCGGTGACCAAATGGTCACGTGCGTGCCTCCGTTGGGTTCGTGAGCTCCCGTAGATCATGTAGGTGCAAACCGCTGGTCCTCCCGCGCGCCGTGTCGTCGATTCCGTCGACACCCGAGCTCCGGCCGCTGCCCAGCTCGCCGCTGCCGCCGCTATGGACCACCTCGCGCCCGCTCACTGCCACCGCTGGAGGCGCACGAGCCCCAGCTCTTCGTAGGACCCAACCACGTCGCAAACTGCCGTCTGTAGCGCGAGCCCGAGCAACTCCGGCGAGCCTCCGCCGCGAGATGTGGTCGCCGGTGCTTAATCCGGCGACGCTGACGTGGCACCACCATTAGCGCTAATGACGCACTAACTAACCCCCCCTAAAGCCACTGCCATGTGGGCCCTTGGACCTGTTTAGGTTAATTTTATTTTCTGTTTAGATTAGTTCATAAGCAGTGGGACCCACCCGTCAGCATTGACTCTGCTGACGTGGCCGTTGACCTGGCCCCACCTGTCAACGACACTAGTCAGCACTGTGTCACTGACCAGTGGACCCCACTGGTCAGTTTGACCTGGACCAGCCACGTTGACCTGCTGACGTCACTAATACGTCATGCTGACGCAGTATTTGTTTCTGGAATTAAAATAAATCAAAAATGATTTATAAATTTCAGATAATAACCAAAACTTCTAAAATTCATAGAAAATTAACCGTAACTCCAAATTAAATAAATTATATATGAAAAATTATCAGAAAAATTCAAGGAATCCATCTGTACCATTTTCATGCATGTTAGAACAACTTATAGCTGCTGTTTAGCACAAAACAAATAAAGGGCATTTAAATAATCACATATGGAGTTTGAATTTGAATCTTGTATTCAAACCAACTTCATTTAATCTGTTGCTAGTTGCATTAGCCCAAAACACATTCATTTTGCCATGTCATGATCATGCATCATATTGTGCATTGCATTGATTGTGTTCCCTTCTGTGTTGCCGGTATTTGTCCCCTCTCGATAGACGTGATACCGATGATGTGATCGTTGACACTGATGAAGACTCAATGTTATCTTCAGAAGTGCCAGGCAAGCAAAACCCCCTTGTTCATTCCGATAAAATCCCACTCTCTCGCTCCTGCTCTCTTTTACTGCCTTAGGACAACAACGACATATTTGATACTTGCTGCGGTAGCTGAACCCTTTATCCTTTGCATGACCTGTCATTGCCACAGTAAATAGATGAAACCCACTAGCATGAGTAGGAGTTGTTTGAGCCCTGATGTGCCTACTCATTCATGCTTGTTTGTCATGCCTGCTACTGCTTAGAGTTGAGTCAGGTCCGATTCATCGGGGATGAATCAGAGGCGTGTGAACATGTCCTACTGTGTGTGAGCTAAGTGTGTGAACACGTTTTGGTAAAGGTAGCGGTGAGAGGCCATGTAGGAGTACATGGTGGGTTGTCTCATTGCAGCCGTCCTCAGGAACTGAGTTCTGTGTTTGTGATCCATGATTCAGCTACTACCACACATTGGGCCCGAAACCAATGGACCCTCTCGGCTTCTTGATCACCCTTGTCCTCTGTCCAGGAGTTGCAAGTAGTTTCTGGTGTTTGTAGTATGCTGGAGGCCGTGCGCAGCGCTGACCGTAGGGGTGGGCTGTGATGCGGTAGGCACGTGGCCGGGTAAACCGGGCGCCCGTTTGGTGTCACGGAACCCTGTACACATCGTTTGGGGCTGTGAGCGAAACTCCGGCCGGATCTCCTCATGGATGGAACCCGAATAGGCGATAAACCTGGACTAGAGACTTAGGTGATTAGGTAGGTCGTGGCCGACACCCACGTTGGGCTTCCGCTTGAAGGTTGCCGAGTACATGTCGTGTAAACGGCGGTAAGTGGTGAGAGCGTGTGTGAAGAAGTACACCCCTGCAGGGTTATCATCATCTATTCGAATAGCCGTGTCCGCGGAAAAGGACTTCTGGGTTGCTTATATCAGTTCATAGACAAGTGAAAGTGGATACTCTAAAATACGCAAGATAAGCGTGAGTGCTATGGATGGCGTTCTCGTAGGGAGACGGGAGCGGATCCATAGTGGTGTATTGATATGGGGAATATGTGGACTCGTGTGCGCCACCTCAAAAGAGTTACATTGCAGTCGTAGTTCAGGATAGCCACCGAGTCAAAGCTGGCTTGCTGCAGTTAAACCCCACCATCCCCTTTGTTGATAATGATGCATATGTAGATAGTTCTGATGTAAGTCTTGCTGGGTACATTTGTACTCACGTTTGCCTACTTTATGTTTTGCAGAGAGACTTCGGTCTCGCTAGTAGTTCCACGTGGGCTTCGACGTTTAGCTTGATACCTCAGCTACGATCTTGTGCCCTCGGCAGGATCTGGTAGATAGTCAGGCTTCTCAGCCTTTTTCATTTATAGATGTCTGTACTCAGACATGATAGCTTCCGCTTGTGCTTTGATTTGTATGCTCTGAATGTTGGGTCGTGAGACCCCTGTTTGTAATATCTCGCTCCTCGGAGCCTAATGAATAAATACTTGAGTCATAGAGTCATGTTGTGATGCCATGTTGTATTTGCACATATCGAGCATATTGTGTGTATGTTATTGAAATGCTTGGTATGTGTGGGATCTGGCTATCTAGTTGTTTATCCTTAGTAGCCTCTCTTACCGGGAAATGTCTCCTAGTGTTTCCACTGAGCCGTGGTAGCTCGCTACCGCTCCGGAACACTTAGGCTGGCCGGCATGTGTCCTTCTTCGTTCCTGTGTCTGTCCCTTCGGGGAAATGTCACGCGATGAATACCGGAGTCCTGTTAGCCGCTACAGCCCGGTTCACCGGAGTCCTGCTAGCCCAGTGCTACAGCCTGGATTCACTCGTTGATGACCGACACGTTCGATGCTGGGTCATGGATGCCTGTCCCTGTAAGTCTGTGCCACTTTGGGTTTACGACTAGCCATGTCAGCCCGGGCTCCTTATCATATGGATGCTAGCGACACTGTCATATACGTGTGCCAAAAGGCGCAAACGGTCCCGGGCAAAGGTAAGGCGACACCCGTGGGAATACCGTGCGTGAGGCCGCAAAGTGATATGAGGTGTTACATGCTAGATCGATGTGGCATTGAGTCGGGGTCCTGACAGCGTTGGTATCAGAGCTTGACTGCCTGTAGGATTACCAAGCCAAACTGGTCGAAGTTGAGTCTAGAAATTCTTTAGTTATATAAGGGAATTGATTGTGGGATGGAACGTAAGGCTCTTTTTACTCCTTATACTTTATGCCCTTCTGATCTGAGTCATCTTATCTTTCCTACGGGGATTAAGAACTAGGCTATCTCTTCTTTCTATCAGGATCACGTGTTACTAATCCGTAGACTTATAAGATTGTTGAATTTAAGTCTTAGTTCAGTTCCTACTATTTCCGTATGTTAATTGTTGATCTCGAAACCTTGATATTGTGCTTCTGAGTGGTTATGCCACCATTTTTGTGAATGTCTCAAATCTTTTCTGAGCATTTACAGCCGTTATGCTGTCCGAGTCATCCCAGGTTTCCAAAGAGTCTGATGCATTTGCAAAATCCTTTTTCCTTTGGTTTCAATGTCTTTTAGGCCAGGTTAATCACACAAATTGTTGAGTTGAGGTACTCTACTGCCTCGACCTTTATGTGGAGTTATTATTATGACCTTAGGTGTTTTAGGGAGTCACCTAGAAATCTAGCAACGTTTTGTGTTCCCAGTGTGAAGATTCTGGCCATCATTCTCGAAAGCATCTCGTGATGCTACTTAGTAATAGGTATTCTGTTCTTGGGTTCTTGAACCCGAGATTCACTCTACCTACCTCATGTTGATAGTAATTGCTAGTTCCTTCAGGATATTAGTAACTTTGCGATAGTCCTCGAGGTCCGTGGTATTTCCTTCTTCCAAATACTATGAACCGCTTATGGCAGATGTTTATTGGATCAAAAGATCACAATTAGAGTACTCTTGAGGAGTTCTCCATTATATATTGTGGCTCTGCCAGTTCTACCTTTCTGCATGGGTTATCCGGAAGAAACATGTTGAACTTGGTTCAACATGCTAAACCATGCATCCACAACTCAGAAAATCATATGTTCCTTTGAGTTGTCCCTCTTTAGTTGTCTTCTGACCCTCGTTTATAAATTGTTAGTCAAGAGTATGCGTGCAATCGTTCATCGATACCTATTACTCTTGTGGTCCGTCAAGCCATTCTATTCCGGAATGACTAGGAGAAACAAACTCCAGTACCACATCCATATCTAGGATTGGGTCAAAGAAGTTGTGCTCCGCAGATCAAATTGCTAATCCAGCTTTTGTTCTGCTCTACCATGGAGTATTACATATTTTATATCGAGATTGTTATAGGAGTTGCACACCATCCTATGAACTATTGGTACAGTGATACTTCTTGCCACCATTGTTCATTCCTTGGTTCCTGTGTTATTGTAACCGGAATGCCGACAAGTGAATCGTGATGTGTGAAATCAATATTGCTAGCAACTCTGTTGCTTGGTAGTTAAATGGACGATAACCTCATTCTTAGCGTGTTGATTATTGAATTGTCACCCTAAGATTGATTGTGCTACCTAGTCCCTATTTCTGGTGCACTCCTCGGCCAATGAGTTAGGAATTATTTCAAGTCCTCACTCATTTGATCATGTCGTCTTGCCCTCAAAAGCAAGATTGTTCTCGAGCTTAGTAACATATCGGTGGTTCGTGATTTTCCGGATATCTTCTCGAAAGTATCACCAGGTTGTCACCTGACTGTTATGTTGAGCTCGTGATCAAGTTGGTTTCTTGTGAACCACCTTCTCTCCAAGAGTCGGTGTTAGATATCCCTGAGCTAGTTGGTTAAGCTAGACAACAACTTGGAGAGTTGGAGGATAAAAGCTTGCCTGACTTAGTTCGTTCCAAAGGGATAATCTTGTGTAGTGTGTGTTGAAGAAAGATGATATCTTCATCGATTGGTCCTTGTGATCAGTTGCTGGACCTATTGTCTTATCAATCCTTTGATTTGAGTGTGGGCTATCGTCAAATCAAATCAGTACCAATGATGCTCGTAATGTTGTCTTATTCGTGGTTGATCCCTCGAGCATACACCATTACATCTTTGGCCTGACCAATGCTATCACTTGTTCACTTAACTATGGAATTCCTTTTAAAAGGAAACCCAGATGAATTGTTGTTGAGCCCATTGACAACATCCTTATCTCCTCCATGATTTTGTTGGACATTAAGCTAGTGTTGGAAACTATTGAAAGCATTTTCTTCATGCTAGCTCATGAAGTATTTGTTGATGAAAGGAGTGACTTCCTTTTATACACATGCATTTGGTGAAAGTTGCCGCCGTGAATTTGAGAAAGTTAGTTTTGCTCCCTCTAGAATCATCCCAAGTCAGTCATGCATACGTGCGAAGTATTCTGTGGTCTGGAGACTTGCAACCTTCATTCCATATGTGTTCCGAGCACACCAAGCCACTGATTGAGTTGTTCAAAGATAAAGGAGTCTGTCCAAGGTGAACTCTTTGGACTTCCACGCGTGGAGACTTTGATGTCATTAATGATGGTTCCCCCTCCTGAACTCGGTAGTGTTTTATTATAAGACTACTTTGTGGTCATGCTTGTCTTGGACATCGTGTTCACATGTTGTAGCAGAACCAGCTCATGTTTTGGAGCTTACTATCGTAGTTCATTCCCCGAGAATCTCGCAACGTCATCTCGTCGATTTGTGTTGCAAACTTTCATTTTTCTTCCTAGACTCGATGAGTCTGGAATATCCTGACACCAACCAGATCTGAATCTCAGGCAGATATGATGGTTTGGAACATTTCCCAAGAACTATAATATGGGTCCCTCGAAAACCGGTAAAGTGGATGTCGTGGCCAACACACCCAGCCGGAAGACCTGTTATTATAATATCTTGATTGAGGAAGTTGGCCACCTCCCCATAGGGATTTCGTAGGATTTACCTCCGTAACTGTTCCTTATGGATTCTAGTGCTCCCGAAGTCCGACCTTTTTACTTGATGTTCTAGATATAAAACCATATCTATGAGTGGGTTACACTAGCACATCAAGGAGAACATTAGAAGCGGAGTGCTAAATGTCTCTCGGTCGATCATCCAGATCTTATTTCCTTGGCCCCGCCAAGGGTGAAATCTGAGAAGGTGTTATCTTCCTTTGCATCTGCATCATTCATCATGGTAGCAAGTTGTGTTGCCAGGATCCTTGACACGGATATTGGTAGAATCTTGATGATTGTGGAAGTGCTCAAGTTCTTGAGAGCACGCACAAGCGCTACGTGTTATCCTCGGCACTAGCTGGGTTTGCTCTCAGTTCCCTCGGCAATGCTATGACCTACTCAAACAGTGAATTCACTCTCTATTGTTGGGTTCTTCCCCAGTTACCAGAATCATTCCCAGCATTTGCATTTTGTTCCCAGCTTGCACCGTCAATGTGCCATTCTACCATGGGTCTCTTCCATTTCCGGTGGTAAGCAAGTTCATCCATTACGTTGTCTTCAACAAGGTAATCCACATCATCCAAGTCTGAGTATGCCATTCTACCGACCCCCTTCAAACGATCGCTCGAGAATTGCCTTAGGCTGGTTTTAAGAGTTACAATGATCCCTGAATCAAAGGTAATTCTTTTTGCCACTTAAGGGGATATTTCTACGAGTCACCTTCCCTAAGGTGCCTCGTTGTGGCTCCATGGCAACTCAACTCCTCGCTACGTGACAATCGTTTACCACATTCTTGAGTCTGGAATTGTTGTCTACCTAGTGAACCTTCGTCATCCGTTTCTTTCCACCCCTCTTGATGTGTATCTCGTGTCTCAACCCGAGAGATGGTCCTATGTCTCATTCCGTGAGTTGATCCTGAGTTGTTCGATCTTCGAAGAGATCGACCCTGCTAGAGTCTCCTTCTTCCCTCCATGTCATGTTGACAGGATTTCTCAGAGCAAGACTTCAAGACAATGATGGTGATCGAATCAACGTACCTATGAAGTGCAACCTGGATCGTGAAGATTATACTAGTCCGCGTTACCCTTCACCTTACCCTACGCTTGAATCTCGAGACGAGATTCTTGTTTAGTGGGGTGAGTTGTCACATCCCTAGCTGCTGGTAGTGCTCTAGGCTAGCTTCATGTGTGCATCATGTCTATATTTTCGAAACTTGAACTGAGGAAAATTGGAAGCCTCAAAACTTAAATAAAAGAGGGGCAAAAACCCTAGAAATCTCATTCATTGCTCCAAAAATGCCCTTTTAAATGTTTGATAATTTTTGGTAAGGGTTCTGGTCCCAACCAAAATATTGAACATTTTTAAGGAATTATTTTTGGGACTTTGGATTTAATTCATTAGCTATTTGAATTTGAATTATATTCATATAATTAGAATATAATCTCAAATACCCCCAGAAATATTTTATAAGCTTTTGGAAAAGTCCATCTAGCAATATAAAATATTCAGAGGAGTTTTTGGCATTGTTTGAATTATTTTAAATTCAAAACAGTGGCAAAATAAATTAAATAAAACAAAACAGAAGAGAAAAAAAATAAAAAGAGCAGAACCACCTGGACTTACCTGTGAAGCCCACCTGGTGGCCCAACAGGACCGGCCCAGCGCGGCCCAGCCCACCCTTCTCCTGTCGTCTTCCTCCCCTCGCACCGAAGCTGCTCGGTGGCGAGCGCTGGCGATGCCCCGACCACCTCCTGCTTCCCCCGGTCTCCCTAGCGACGCCACGACGACGCCTCGTGTCCCCTCGCTCCTCTTCCACCCTCGCTGCTCCCTCTCTCTTCCCCGAACACTCTCCCCCTCCTCTGTTCTCCTCACCGAACGTGCCGGCCGCCGCCGACGAGAACCACCGCGGCCATGGCCCCTCCCTCGTCCCCTTGAGCAGCCCAGGAGCTCCGTCACGACATCCTCGACCTCCCCACCAAGCCAAGCACCGCCGGACACCCTGTGACGATGCCTCCGAGCTCGTCACCGCCGCATCTGCCGCCGGACTTTGCCCGTCGGTCTGCATCGCCCAGTCCCTCCCCGAGCTCAACGACGGCGCCGTTCGAATCGCTGTGAGCCCCGCCGTCATCTCCCCCTCTCCCCATGGTCGATTTCTTGCTGCAACGCCGATGACCGCGAGTCCCGTATGCCGCCGCCGCACGAGGTCGTCGCCGACGAGGCTCCGGTGACCAAATGGTCACGTGCGTGCCTCCGTTGGGTTCGTGAGCTCCCGTAGATCATGTAGGTGCAAACCGCTGGTCCTCCCGCGCGCCGTGTCGTCGATTCCGTCGACACCCGAGCTCCGGCCGCCGCCCAGCTCGCCGCTGCCGCCGCTATGGACCACCTCGCGCCCTCTCACTGCCACCGCTGGAGGCGCACGAGCCCCAGCTCTTCGTAGGACCCAACCACGTCGCAAACTGCCGTCTGTAGCGCGAGCCCGAGCAACTCCGGCGAGCCTCCGCCGCGAGATGTGGTCGCCGGTGCTTAATCCGGCGACGCTGACGTGGCACCACCATTAGCGCTAATGACGCACTAACTAACCCCCCCCTAAAGCCACTGCCATGTGGGCCCTTGGACCTGTTTAGGTTAATTTTATTTTCTGTTTAGATTAGTTCATAAGCAGTGGGACCCACCCATCAGCATTGACTCTACTGACGTGGCCGTTGACCTGGCCCCACCTGTCAACGACACTAGTCAGCACTGTGTCACTGACCAGTGGACCCCACTGGTCAGTTTGACCTGGACCAGCCACGTTGACCTGCTGACGTCACTAATACGTCATGCTGACGCAGTATTTGTTTCTGGAATTAAAATAAATCAAAAATGATTTATAAATTTCAGATAATAATCAAAACTTCTAAAATTCATAGAAAATTAACCGTAACTCCAAATTAAATAAATTATATATGAAAAATTATCAGAAAAATTCAAGGAATCTATCTATACCATTTTCATGCATGTTAGAACAACTTATAGCTGCTGTTTAGCACAAAACAAATAAAGGGCATTTAAATAATCACATATGGAGTTTGAATTTGAATCTTGTATTCAAACCAACTTCATTTAATCTGTTGCTAGTTGCATTAGCCCAAAACACATTCATTTTGCCATGTCATGATCATGCATCATATTGTGCATTGCATTGATTGTGTTCCCTTCTGTGTTGCCGGTATTTGTCCCCTCTCGATAGACGTGATACCGATGATGTGATCGTTGACACTGATGAAGACTCAATGTTATCTTCAGAAGTGCCAGGCAAGCAAAACCCCCTTGTTCATTACGATAAAATCCCACTCTCTCGCTCCTGCTCTCTTTTACTGCCTTAGGACAACAACGACATATTTGATACTTGCTGCGGTAGCTGAACCCTTTATCCTTTGCATGACCTGTCATTGCCACAGTAAATAGATGAAACCCACTAGCATGAGTAGGAGTTGTTTGAGCCCTGATGTGCCTACTCATTCATGCTTGTTTGTCATGCCTGCTACTGCTTAGAGTTGAGTCAGGTCCGATTCATCGGGGATGAATCAGAGGCGTGTGAACATGTCCTACTGTGTGTGAGCTAAGTGTGTGAACACGTTTTGGTAAAGGTAGCGGTGAGAGGCCATGTAGGAGTACATGGTGGGTTGTCTCATTGCAGCCGTCCTCAGGAACTGAGTTCTGTGTTTGTGATCCATGATTCAGCTACTACCACGCATTGGGCCCGAAACCAATGGACCCACTCGGCTTCTTGATCACCCTTGTCCTCTGTCCAGGAGTTGCAAGTAGTTTCTGGTGTTTGTAGTATGCTGGAGGCCGTGCGCAGCGCTGACCGTAGGGGTGGGCTGTGATGCGGTAGGCACGTGGCCGGGTAAACCGGGCGCCCGTTTGGTGTCACGGAACCCTGTACACATCGTTTGGGGCTGTGAGCGAAACTCCGGCCGGATCTCCTCATGGATGGAACCCGAATAGGCGATAAACCTGGACTAGAGACTTAGGTGATTAGGTAGGTCGTGGCCGACACCCACGTTGGGCTTCCGCTTGAAGGTTGCCGAGTACATGTCGTGTAAACGGCGGTAAGTGGTGAGAGCGTGTGTGAAGAAGTACACCCCTGCAGGGTTAACATCATCTATTCGAATAGCCGTGTCCGCGGAAAAGGACTTCTGGGTTGCTTATATCAGTTCATAGACAAGTGAAAGTGGATACTCTAAAATACGCAAGATAAGCGTGAGTGCTATGGATGGCGTTCTCGTAGGGAGACGGGAGCGGATCCATAGTGGTGTATTGATATGGGGAATATGTGGACTCGTGTGCGCCACCTCAAAAGAGTTACATTGCAGTTGTAGTTCAGGATAGCCACCGAGTCAAAGCTGGCTTGCTGCAGTTAAACCCCACCATCCCCTTTGTTGATAATGATGCATATGTAGATAGTTCTGATGTAAGTCTTGCTGGGTACATTTGTACTCACGTTTGCCTACTTTATGTTTTGCAGAGAGACTTCGGTCTCGCTAGTAGTTCCACGTGGGCTTCGACGTTTAGCTTGATACCTCAGCTACGATCTTGTGCCCTCGGCAGGATCTGGTAGATAGTCAGGCTTCTCAGCCTTTTTCATTTATAGATGTCTGTACTCAAACATGATAGCTTCCGCTTGTGCTTTGATTTGTATGCTCTGAATGTTGGGTCGTGAGACCCCTGTTTGTAATATCTCGCTCCTCGGAGCCTAATGAATAAATACTTGAGTCGTAGAGTCATGTTGTGATGCCATGTTGTATTTGCACATATCGAGCATATTGTGTGTATGTTATTGAAATGCTTGGTATGTGTGGGATCTGGCTATCTAGTTGTTTATCCTTAGTAGCCTCTCTTACCGGGAAATGTCTCCTAGTGTTTCCACTGAGCCGTGGTAGCTCGCTACCGCTCCGGAACACTTAGGCTGGCCGGCATGTGTCCTTCTTCGTTCCTGTGTCTGTCCCTTCGGGGAAATGTCACGCGATGAATACCGGAGTCCTGTTAGCCGCTACAGCCCGGTTCACCGGAGTCCTGCTAGCCCAGTGCTACAGCCTGGATTCACTCATTGATGACCGACACGTTCGATGCTGGGTCATGGATGCCTGTCCCTGTAAGTCTGTGCCACTTTGGGTTTACGACTAGCCATGTCAGCCCGGGCTCCTTATCATATGGATGCTAGCGACACTGTCATATACGTGTGCCAAAAGGCGCAAACGGTCCCGGGCAAAGGTAAGGCGACACCCGTGGGAATACCGTGCGTGAGGCCGCAAAGTGATATGAGGTGTTACATGCTAGATCGATGTGGCATTGAGTCGGGGTCCTGACAGATCGGCCGTCTACTTCCACAAACATATTCCTTTGTTTATAGCTCTATTTTTCTTTTTAGATGCAGACCTGGTGAAACAATTACAATTTGACAGTTAATAAAAAGTTAAACTAGTGACTGCAACATGCCAAAGATTTTATGAAAATGCCAACTAGGTACACTAAAACCTGTATTCCACAATACTGCAGGTATCACACTGAGTGGCCTATGGAAGCATTTCTTCTGGCGCAATTCCAGGGCGTTCAAAAGGGGCACGTGCACGCATCGCAAGATACAGTCGGAGTGCGGCACGCACGCGATGTGGAACAAGAATGGCAATACCTTGCCTGTGATGGTCAACGGCCGGCAGACGGGCAGCAAAAAAGGTTCTGGTGCTGCACACCAACAAGAACTTCGACCAGCAGAGGACCAACTGGGTGATGCACCAGTACCACATCGGGGACCTGGAGCAAGAGAAGGAGCGGGAGCTGGTCCTCTGCAAGATTTTCTACCAGACGAACACTAGGGCCAGGAGCCCAGGAGTAGTTTGGTATCGGCAGTTGTACTACCTTGTCGTCCGCAAGTTGGTATTGTTGTTAACGATCTTCTGGTATGAACTTGCATTTGCTTCCAACCATCATGCCGAGGGTCGACATGGATATAAAGCTGAATCATTTTTTCGAAACGAATTCTCAGGCACCTGATTTTTATTTGATGGGTAGCATAAGCACCCGCCGTTCGAATTCCCAGTTCTGCAGTTTTTTCGAAACAAGTGCATGCACTTATTATCATGATAAAAAACAATATCCATGTTGCATCCCAGTTATCAGTCTGTGCTTGGAGAATTCTCTCGTTTATTGAGCACGTATATTGTTTTTTCAGGTCGAGCAAGATTCAACTAGGCTGTAGAATGACCAGGGTTGGTTTTGTTTTTCACAGGCCCAGCCCATGACGACAATGGGGCACAAAGATCCAGCAGGTATCTACTGGCCTCTGCCCGCCAGCGTTAGTTATATTTTGTCTTACAACATCCACAGGCAGTTTTGTTACTGAATCAAACACACAGCCCAGTTCTATTTTCCTCTTGAAACGCATGTCCTACATCCGTTTTCTAATCTCTACCTATAGTTTTACTAGTTCATATACACGTATCATTATATTGAAAACACATAAAATTCACTTTTCATATTTACATCCTTATTTTTGTTGTTTTTTCCCACCCAGCGCTGATTTTTTTACCACTGGTTTTCCCTTAAACCAACTCAATTGTCCCACGTCTTATTTGCTTACAAAAACAAAACGATTTTTTTGGCAAATCAATAAGTTCTTAAAAAAATGTTTACCATTTCGGGATTACAACAGTTTCGACTCCACCAAAATGTGCAAAATAAGGTTGAACTTTTTGACCGTGGTCCTGGGCAGAAAATGGGCTGTAATAAATTACTTAAAAATTAGCAAATGGGCTGCAAATTATAAAAAATAGCAAATGAGCTGCAAATTGTAAAAAATAGCAAATGGGCTTTATGTTGTTTGCCACAGATTTGGAGGTTGACTTGTGGGCCTCCTAAGTTCATGCGTACACAAGGTTTCTTAAAAAAGAAACATAGTCAACAATCGACTCTACCAGCGTCACACCGTTAGATGTCAATCTAACGGCAATCGTGCTTCTTCAGTCTCTGATCTTCCTGCCCCAGCCGCCCAAACCACCGTCGTCGGAACCGCCTGCTCCCGCCTCCCGTGGCCGGCAGTGCTGCCGGGCAGGCCTCATGGCCCCATCATACTCGCATCCCTGGCCTCTCTATCCCTCTACTCACCCACACCTCCTATTATTTTCCGGTGACGGCAGCCGAACCAGTCAACCCTCGTACTCTCCACCGCGTGGGCAGCCACTGCCGTGTCTTCGCCGGCTCCCTCTCGTTCCCTTCGTAGGCCTCGCCGTCGTCCACCGCCCTGGTGCTCCCGGCGCGGCGTGGTCAATGATGTCCATCGAACGGCTGTAGTGCTTCTTCAACCTCTGGTGTTCTTGCCCCAGCCGCCCAAAGTAGCGCCAGCCATACTACTCCCACCGCTGGCCAGGCCATCACTCCACTCACCCACTCCCCCTGTTATTCTGCGGAGATGGCAATCTCACACCACACTCGAACCAGTGAACCCTCATAGTCCTTTCTGCGTCGGCATACACCGCCGCGTCATCCCCGGCTCTGTGTCGTCCCCTTCCTAGGCCTCGCCGTCGTCCACCGCCCTGGTGCTCTCGGCGCGGCATGGTCAATGTGGTCAACGACCGACTTCCATCGGAAGAGTACTGTACGTGGAGAGGCTGACAGTTGGGTCCACGGCAGCCGCAAGGAAGTGCCTTGTTATTATGCGCAAAATAATTATTCCTCCACCTAACAGCAGGGACCCACCAGACGGGCCACCAGTATTTCACGGAAAAAACGTTTCCCCCCTACGAAAAAAACGTTTTCCCCTGACTGCTGGGACCCACCGGACGGACCACCGTATTTCACAAAAAAAATGTTCCCCCCGCTGTCAGCTCGGACCCACCGAAAGTGCCTCTTATTACCCACAGAAAAATGAATACTCCCCCTGCTAGCTGGGAACCACCATGGTGGGAGGCTGACTTGTGGGCCTACTAAGTTGACGGGGACAGAGGGCTTTGTCAACTTAGTCAATATGAACGATTCTAGCTCCAGTGACCGTACGATGTCCATCCAACAGCCGTCGTGCTTCTTCAATCTCTGCTCTTCCTACTCCAGTCGCTCAAACAAGCGCCGGCGGGACTGCCTGCTCCCTCCTCTCCGCAGCCGGCTGTGCTGCGGCGCAGGCCTCACCGCCCGCCCGTACTCCCATCGCTGGCATAGCCATCCCTCTACTCACCCACACGGCCACACCTGCTGTTATTCTCCGGCGAGGGCAGACGAACCAGTAAACCCTCGTACAGTCGTACTCCCCTCCGCGTGGGAAACAACTGCCGAGTCTTCCCTGCCTCCATGTCGTTCCCTTCCTAGGCCTCGCCATCGTCCACCGCCCTAGTTCTCTCGGCGCGGTGTGGTCAACATGGTCAAGGAACGGCTTCCATCGGACGTGGACTGTACATGGAGAGGCTGACAGCTCAGTCCACGGCCGCAGCAAGGAAGTGCCTCCTTATTACGCGCAAAATAATTATTCCTCCACCTGACATCTGGGACCCACCGGAAGGGCCTCTGTATTTCACGGAAAAAACGTGCCCCCAGCTGACATGTTGGACCCACCAGCTATCTTTGCACGGAAGGAAGTGCCTCCTTATTACGCACAAAAAAATGAATACTCCCCCTGCCAGCTGGAACCCAGCATAGTGGGAGGCTGACTTGTGGGCCTACCAAGTTGACGGGGATGGAGGGCTTTGTCAACTTAGTCAATATGAACGATTCTAGCTCCTGTTACCGTACGATGTTCATCCAACGGCCGTAGTGCTTCTTCAACCTCTGGTCTTCTTGCTCCAGCCGCCCAAACCAGCGCCGGTTGTGTCGCGTGCTCCTGCCTCCCGTGGTCGACTGTGATGCCGCGGAGGCCTCACCGCCCCCTACTACTCCCACCGCTGTCTAGGCCATCCCTCTAATCACCCACACCCCCTGTTATTCTTCGGCGACAGCAGCCTCACACCGCAGCCGAACCAGTGAATCCTCGTACTCCTCTTCGCGTGGGCATCCACTGTTCCATCTTCCCCGACTCCGAGTCGTCCCCTTCCTACGCCTTGCCATCTTCCACCACCATGGTGCTCTCGACGCAGCGTGGTCAACGTGGTCAAGGAACGACTTCCATCGAAAGTGGACTGTACGTGGAGAGGCTGACGGCTGGGTCCACGGCCGCCGCAAGGAAGTGCCTCCTTATTACGTGCAAAATAATGATTCCTCCACCTGACAGCAGGGACCCACCGAACGGGCCATCGTATTTTGCAAAAAAACTATTCGCCCCCTGACTGCTGGGACCCACCAGCTACATCTTCGCACGCAAGGAAGTGCGTCCGAACAAAAAAAACGACTCGCCACCCTGACTGCTGGGACGGACCAGCTACATCTTTTTTTTGAGGGAACACCAGCTACATCTTCGCAGGCAAGGAACTGCCTGACAGTTGGGACCCACCTGGTCGAAGCGTATGTAGCGTTGTCATTCTGGTCGCGAACTTGTACGTACATATATACTGGTCAATGTAGAGGCGTGCACGTGTCGTAGTAGAGGCACGCACGTAGCATGTACACGTATGTACAGCGGCGAGGGTGCAAGAAAGAAAATACGGCCACGTACGTAATTACGGGCAGGGTCTCGAACGCCTACTCGCGCATACGTACATGGCTGGGTCGGAACGGAGAAACAGCGTCGTCGTCGTGTTCATGGGGAGGCAACGGAATGCGTCGTGTTCATTGGGAGGCAACAGAACGCGTGGGAGCCAACCGGATGGGTCGGAACGGAATGCGTGGTCGTGTTCATCGGGAGGGCTTGGACGGAACAGGCGATGGAAACGAGGCCTGGCGTCTCGCACAATGGAGGAAACGGACCTCCTATGGTCGAAACAGTGGTCCTGTTGATCGGGAGGGGCCTGGCGTACCGCAGAACGGAGGAAATGGACCTCCTACGGTCGAAACGGGGGTCCTGTTGATCGGGAGGGGTGTGGCGTACCGCAAAATGGAGGAAACGGAGCTCCTACGGTCGAAACGGGGGTCCTATTGATCGGGAGGGGTGTGGCGTACCGCAAAACGGACGAAACAGACTTGTGTTGGAGCGCTACGGTCGAAACGGGGGGGAGGGGTGTGGCGTACCGCAAAACGGGACACCACGGGATACTGTTCATCTCCAACGTCGACCTCCTCCAACCTCCACGGGCTACCATCGACCTCCTCTAGCCTCCACGGGCTCCTGTTCATCCAGCCTCCACCGCGCGCTACTCCACTGGCTACTGTTCAACCACCCCTCCACGGGCACCCCTCCACCGTCTACTGTTCATCCAGCCCTCCACACCACGGGGTCCTGTTCAACCACCCCTCCACGGCCACCCCTCCACCGTCTACTGTTCATCCAGCCCTCCACACCACGGGTTCCTGTTCATCCAAAGGCAATGCCACCACTCACTGTTCATCCAACCCCCCCTGCAACGCTCACTGTTCATCCCAGAAGCAGCATCGATCGGCTTCAGTTAGCAGCAGTAGCGAAGGAATTGCTCCATCGGGTTTAGTTAACAGCCATCGATCGATCGCTCGGGTTCAGTAACGTGTAGCCTGCAGTGCAATCGCTCGGGTTCAGTTAGAGCCCAACGCCTTGCTCGGTTCATTTAGAGCCAACGCCTCGCACACACGCGTGTACGTACGAGAGAAACGCGCATCGCTCCTCCCCCGACCTCCCACCGTAACCGGCAACTCCCCGGAATTTTCCTCCCCCTCACTTCTACCACGGTTTTTTCCGTCATGGACGGCCCAAAGAATGTCATGCAGCTGCATCTCCGGCCCGCCCAGGACGAAAAGCCCATTTTCTGTCATGATTTTTTGTCATATAAGTAGGATCCCACCACATCTATGATGATACCGGGTTTTGTCACAATTATCATCATAGAAGTGTCATATGTATGACAGGAAAAAAATTCGTTCGGCCCAAAATGTCATGGATGTGTCTTTTTTTGTAGTGTGAGTTCTCAGACTGCCACCGGACCCGGTTCTTCCCAATATATTCATGGGAGAGCCTTAAGTAGTTATGCATGTTTGCTTCAGGATTATGTGGAGATAGCGGAGCAGGTTTACTGTCCGGCTCCGCTGCCAGAAGGCCCTGCTGATGCTCTCCTGACGGAGATGCTGGTCCCGACACCGTACAAGGTGCAGGAGAAGAAGGCCGAGAAGAAGGCTCCGGGGACCCGAAAGGGTCTCCGGCGCAAGGTTGTGCCAGAAGCCTCGTCCGAAGACGACGAGGCGGACTCCTCCCACGAAGGTGAGGAGGAAAAAGAAGAAGACGCCCCATCCGAAGAGGATGAGGGGCCTGGGGAGGTGGACCAGGGGGCCGGAAAAGGCCCTCGGCGCAAGGCCGTCATACTCCTGTCGTCAGATGACGACGAGACAGATTCCTCCCGTGGAGGCGGGGGGGATCAAGAAGAAATTCCACCTCCCCGCACTGGGGGGAGAAGAAGAGAAAAGCCACCCCAGGAGGGGAGGCTGGGGCGCCCAAGAAGGGGAAGGTGTCCCTTCCAGACTACTCCGCCACAGCCGCTCTCAGCAAGGAGGGGTGGCTGTCGAGGGGGAAGCCCCCAGTGCGATCATAAGTGTCCGCACTCGATCATAACTTCACTCTATAGCTTTTGTTTAACGCCGAACATATATGCAGTCCGGCCAGGGATCACCCCGAGGTATCTTCCTCCGGGTCCCTGAGCGATTCGGAGATGAATTCGCTTCCGACAGCCACTACTCCTCAGCCCGCGGACGACACGGAGGTGTTGTCCCGGAGGCTCCCAGAGCGGGGGGAGGTGACTCTGGAGATGCCCCGAGGCAGGGTCCCAGACGTCGGACACGCGGGGTTCAAGATCCCCGCGGATCATGTCGATGAGAGCCAGAATAGGCTAGGCTCTCAGCCGAACACTGTCCTAGAACCTTCAATGGTTCCGAACTCAGCCGGACAGCCCCTCGCTAGGGAGGGAGAGCCGTCTGCATCAAGGACTTCTATTGCGCCCGAGGCACCGGATTGTCTGCTGGAAGCGCTTCACGCTGTTTCCATGGACGAAGAGCACCATACTCTTATGAGTTCGGTGATTCGGAAGGTTACATCTGCCAAGAGCGGACTAACCGAAGCTTGCACCAGCCTCTTGACAGGCTTTGAGATAAGTAAGAAATATGTGTAAGATTACCACCTGATAGGTAGTAGCCCCTAATACTCTGTTTGGTGTTTGGAAAGAATAACCAAACGGAGGGTCAATAATAATCCGCAGGAGGCTAACAACAAATATTTGTGTGTATAAGCAGGTTGTGCTGCTTGCTGCTGCTGCCCGTACTGCCGAGGTGGCCGAACTGAAGCGGGACCTGGAGCAGGCGCAGGGAGAGCTCAATCTCACGAGGAGGCAGCTCGAAGAGAACAAGGGTAAGTGATTCTCCTCTCTTATGTATTTGAGGATAGACCAAATTGGCTAGTCTAACGCCAAAGCGTCGTGACTTTGAAACAGGGGCCACCACCGAAGTGGCATCCCTGAAGAAAGCATTGTCCGAGGCCAAAGACAAAGCAGCCTTGGAATGCAAAGAGCGCGAAAAGCAAAGTGCTAGAGTGGGCGAGGTACAACAAGAGCTCTGGGACCTCGGCAAGAAGTGCGAGTCCGTGGAGCAAGAGCTGAAGGTGAAAGAGGTTGAGCTTGTGAAGGCCCTTGTAAATTTGAAAGACGCCAAGCCCGAAGCCGGGAAAGCACAGCAGGAGATCCAAGAGGCCAAAAAGATAGCAGTGAGTAAGAAGTTCTTTATGCAAAGCAAACATGTGGAGGAGGCGTTTCTTTTACTTACTCGAATTCGGCGCTCTCCAGGGGCATTTGCAGATCTGCCACGCAGCGTATCAGACGCTGCGGAGTTCTACCATGCCCAGGAGGGGAGCTCAATGGAGAAGTTGTTCTGGACCCAGTATGATGGGGCCGAACATCCGATGCCTCTGAGCGACCAACTAAAGTAGTTGGTCGAACTCCACAGGGCGGCCGAACTGGCTATGAAGGGCTTCATAGTCCGGATGTGGCCGGGTGAGCTCCTGCCCAGTAGCTACTTTGGCCTGATCAAGCAGATAGTGGATGCCTGCCCGCGACTTGAAGTGATCAAGTGATCCGTTTGCATCGAAGGTGCCCGCCGGGCCTTTGCCCGCGTCAAGGTGCATTGGGGCAAGCTCGATGCGGAGAAGCTGGTCAAGGACGGGCCGCCAGAGGGAAAGGCGCATCGCCATCCCGAGATGTACTATGATGGCATGATGAAGGGTGCTCGTCTCGTCGCCGATGAGTGTACCAAGGACGCCATTTTAGAGTGAATTCACTTCTGTCATGTTTGTAATTTAAAGACGAAGTTACTTGTGCTATGTAGCGCTTTTGTTATTTAAATTATTACCTTCTGTGTGACTGTTTATAAAATTCTGAAAGTAGGCTAGTCGTCGGCTTCCTCCCCCACGTAACTAGTACTGGGGTGTTCGTGGAAAACCCAGACACTCTTTATCCAAATGTTTGGTCCTTAAGGAGGTGTCCGGCGCAGCAAACAAGGCAATCAGACTATGCGGCTTTATAACTTTCACTTAGCCATAGAAGTATACAATTTTAAATTTCGGCGAAGCCCCTAGAATCCGGAAGGCCGAATCGGGGTGCTATACACGCCTAGATCGGACGAAGCCAATTTATCGCCTAAAGCGGAAAATCTTTAAGGATTTTAAGACCTCTCAAACAGAGACCAGCTCTCACCACATCATGCCAGTCAGTTTTCGGCTTTCTCTACTGAGGTGCTCATCCGGAAGAACCAGGACACAATCGTAGTAGTTCTCCCTGCGCTACCTTAGCCGATATAATGGAACGTAAGGCACCAAAACAAGGGAGTCGGGCTATCCCAACTGTAGATCCAAGACATGATTCGGAGCTGATGCATATAGTGCTATATGTTCGGGGTGCCGCACTATTCAAAGTGTTCGGACTTTATTTGCCATATTACGGGGCGCCATGAGAAGCCCCTGGCAAACTGGCCGTACCAAGGTGTACGGATGCAATATCAAATAAACATTTATAAGAGAAAAAAATGCTCAAATAGGAATAATAAGATGACGCTATATACAATCTCCCATTGACGAAAAATACGTTTAAGCGTATGTTTAAAATGGATGCATTAAGCAGAGATAAAATAGGACTATTTGACATGTCCTATCTAGGGGCAGGTTGTGTACAGATAGATAAAACAGGTATAATGATTGTAAATAGATTCCACCTGGGTATTTCCTTCTGTGCACAACGTCTGTTGCCTCCTTGGATGTCTCTCCCATATAATTCTGGCAATTCGGCTCTTCTGAGGATGCTGCGCTAACGCGATGTCCTGAAAGGTAAGAGGGAAAGAGTATGAAGGTATTTGGCGGTTACCCGCACTATTGACTGAGTCGTTGATGCGCCTCCGCCTATGCCCATGGTATCTTGAGTGCGTAATTGTGTACGCGTGGCACGAATGCTGCTTTGAAGGGGCTTGAGTGGAGGCCGGACTGCTAATCCTGTTGCGGGGAGCTCCGTACTCGCTTAACTGTGCTCGAAGTTCTCGCCGGATTGGTTTGTCGGAGTAGGCCGCATTGTACTTCTGCCGTGAGGGCTGCCGTATGCTCTTCTATTCGAAGGGAGCGGTCCATATTTCCATTGACAGTGATGACCCGGCGCGGTCCTGGCTTCTTGAGCTTCAGGTATGCATAATGTGGTACCGCATTGAATCTAGCGAATGCGGTTCGTCCGAGCAGTGCGTGGTAACCATTGTGGAAAGGGACTATGTCGAAGATTAACTCTTCGCTCCAAAAGTTGTCCGGGGATCCGAAGACCACTTCCAGTGTTATAGAGCCTGTATAGCGGGCCTCTACTCCAGGAATTACACCTTTAAAGGTGGTTTTAGTGGGCTTGATCCTTAAAGGGTCAATGCCCATCTTGTGCACCGTGTCCTGATGAAGCAGGTTCAGGCTGCTGCCGCCATCCATAAGGACTCGCGTGAGGTGGAATCCGTCGATGATTGGGTCTAAGACCAATGCGGCTGAGCCGCCATGACGGATGCTGGTAGGATGATCCCTACGATCAAAGGTGATCGCACAAGCTGACCATGGGTTGAATTTGGGGGCGACTGGCTCCATCCCATAGACGTCCCGTAGTGCTCGCTTCCGTTCCCGCTTCGGGATGTGACTGGCGTAGATCATATTGACCGTTTTCACCTAGGGGGAAATTTCTTTTGTCCCCCCGTATTCGGACACCGGGGCTCTTCCTCATCGTTGCTGTGCAGCCCCTTGTCCTTTTTTCGGCGTTTATCTTATCGGCCTGTTTGAACACCCAGCAGTCTCTATTGGTGTGGTTGGCTGGCTTGTCCGGGGTGCCATGAATTTGGCACGAGTGCTCCACTATGCAGTCCAGGCTGGACGGTCCCTGATTATTTATTTTGAATGGCTTTTTCCGCTGACCGGAGTTAGATCCGCCGAATCCGGCGTTGACCGCCGTGTCTTCAGTGTTGTCATCGTTGTTCCGTCTCTTATGTCTGTTACGCCGTGGCTTGCCGTTAGCATCGCGGTCATCCGAAGCCCGAACAAAAGCGGGTCATTAGGGTTGTGAGAGCTGCCATAGACTTGGGTTTTTCCTGGCCGAGGTGTCAAGCGAGCCACTCGTCACGGATATTATGCTTGAAAGCCGCCAGGGCTTCAGTGTCTGGACAGTCGACTATTTGGTTCTTTTTAGTAAGGAACTGAGTCCAGAATTTCCGGGCTGACTCTCCGGGCTGTTGAGTAATGTGGCTCAAGTCATCGGTATCTGGTGCTCGCACATATGTGCCCTGGAAGTTATCGAGGAATGCGTCTTCCAGGTTTTCCCAACTGCCGATGGAATTTGCTGGCAGGCTGTTTAACCAGTGTCGGGCTGGTCCTTTGAGCTTAAGGGGAAGATACTTGATGGCGTGTAGATCATCTCCGCGGGCCATGTGAATGTGGAGAAGGAAATCTTCGATCCATACTGCGGGGTCTGTTGTGCCATCATATGATTTGATGTTTAGGGGTTTGAACCCTTCTAGGAATTCATGATCCATCACTTCATCAGTGAAGCAGAGGGGGTGTGCGGCGCCTCTGTGCCGGGCTATGTGGCTACGCAGCTCGAA
This sequence comes from Triticum dicoccoides, assembly GCF_002162155.2. Lineage (NCBI taxonomy): Eukaryota > Viridiplantae > Streptophyta > Magnoliopsida > Poales > Poaceae > Triticum > Triticum dicoccoides. The sequence goes on from NC_041393.1 coordinate 594,232,801, forward strand.
CTGGTCTGGGTTGCTGTGTTCGTCCTGGCCGGACTTGTTGATGATGTATCGGCGCGACGATCATCGTCGCGCGCTGGGGCGCGCCCCCGCGATCCATAGGTCGATCTTGGCTGTCCTGCTTTGTTTTCCAGAATATCTTGCAGGTCTTGCTTGTTGCCCTGGGCCATAGTGTATTGGCGTGGGGGTGCGGGCTGGTATTCGGACTGATATGCTGTTTTATCCCGGCCACGGGGGGGCCGGTCAGCCGTTTGGCGTTCGAGTCCATATTCCTCGGCTGCCAGGACTTCAGTCCATCTATCTGTGAGCAGGTCTTGATCAGCTTGGAGTTGCTGCTGCTTCTTCTTCAGGCTCCTCGCAGTGGCTATAGGCCTACGCTTGAAGCGCTCCTGCTCCACGGGATCCTCAGGCACGCCGAACTCGTCGTCGCCGACGCTAATCTCCTCTTCGGAGGGGGGCATGTAATTGTCCTCCTCCGGGTATCTGTCCGTCGCCTGTTCTTCTAGGCTGACCTGCTCATCCTCCTGTTCGGCCTGCTCGAAGGTGGGCTGGTCAGGGTCATATTCTTCTTCGGCGCCATCCGGATTACTTTCATCTTCGGGGCCGGTATTGCTGTGGCAGGGCTTGGAGCGACGCCGACGACGCCCATGCTTTGTTTGTCTTCCCAAGGGGTTATCCTCCATTGCCTCATCGCCATTGGTTTCCTTCGGAGTGTCCACCATATATATATATATATCATATGAGGAGGTGGCCGTCCACCGCCCTATGAGCGGTGGCTCCTGTAATTCTCCTACATCGTCATCCATGCCGTCGATGTCTTCGGAGTCGAAGTCGAGCACGTCGGTTAGATCATCGATCGTGGCAATGAAGTGGGTGGTGGGTGGGCAACGAATTCCATCGTTGTCTGCTTCCCACTCAAGCCGGACATAGTTCGGCCTAGAGTCTCCTGACAAAGAGAGAGACTTCAATAAGTTCAGCATGTCGCCAAAGGGCGAGTGCTGAAAGACGTCCGCCGCGGTGAACTCCATCACCGGAGCCCAACCAGGCTCGGCGGGCTCGGGGACGCGCGGACTGGGACCTACAACCAGATATGAATCTGGGGGTCCGGAGTCACAGGTTCCCTCAGAAGTGAGGCCTGTGTTCGGCTCCATCGCCGAGGAGGGTACGGCCTGCGGGGCGGGGTCTAGCCCTCCGTCCTCGGGCAACGCAACCTGTCATGGATTTAGATCTGAGGCTTCTGCCGGGGTGATACCCCGAGCATCGTCAGACAGCAGGTCTAAGCCGTGCTCATCGTGGCTATTCGGCGCTCCTGACGCTGGCCCGAATCCGTCGAAGATCAAGTCCCCACGAATATCCGCTGTGTAGTTTAAGTTTCCAAACCTGACCTGGTGGCCGGGGGCATAGCTATCGATCTGCTCCAGGTGGCCAAACGAATTGGCCCGCAGTGCGAAGCCGCCGAACACGAAGATCTGTCCGGGGAGGAAAGTCTCGCCCTGGACAGCATTGTTGATGATGATTGAAGGAGCCATCGAGCCTGACAGCAACGACACAGAGGAACTCTCAACGAAAGCACCAATGTCAGTGTCAAAACCAGCGGATCTTGGGTAGGGGGTCCTGATCTGTGCGTCAAGGCTGATGGTAACAGGAAGCAAGGGACATAGATGTTTACCCAGGTTCGGGCCCTCTCGATGGAGGTAAAACCCTACTTCCTGCTTGATTAATATTGATGATATGGGTAGTACCAGAGTAGATCTACCACGAGATCATAGAGGCTAAACCCTAAGAGCTAGCCTATGATGGTATGATTGTAATTGTGATCGGCCTTCTAAGGACCAACCTCTCCGGTTTATATAGACACCGGAGAGGGCTAGGGTTTACATGGAGTCGGTTACAAGAAAGGAAATATAATATCTGGATCGCCAAGCTTGCCTTCCACGCAAAGGAGAGTCCTATCCGGACACGGGCCGAAGTCTTGAGTCTTGTATCTTCACGCTTCAATAGTCCGGACGTTGTACACAGTCCGGCTGTCCGGATACCACCTAATCCAGGACTCCCTCAGTCATCGAGGGTGATTCCTCCTTCACCACTCTCGATAACGACTCTGTAGTGCAACCCCTCAAGTGTGGACCATCGGGGGTGATTCCTCCAAGTACACCTTGACGGTTACATCGAGTGGGAATCCATTGAGGGTGATTCCTTGGGTTCCCCGCTTGCTGTTTCGGACACACGGTTACTTTGGCTTACAACAGAACCATGATGACATCGGGTCAGCCCCGAGGGGTACCTGCGAGTGATGTGAAGTCGGGTTGATCTGGAGGATACCCGCAAGTTTGACACGCGGAGCAGTCGGGCATTCTTAGCCCTTGTCGCAAGTCCGTGAGTCGGGGTGACGGGACAACATATCGTGGATCATTGATCGTTACCGCACTACCAAGAAACTAACGGTCTGGATATTTGATCCGAGTAGGCCTCTGGCCTTTTTCACACTTATCACCACGCGAGAATAAGTATTGGCACTCTTCATCGTACGATTCTTCCGAAAGCTCACTGATGTCAGCGATTGAGTGGCTCACGCGGGGTTGGACTGGTTAAGCCTGCACTTGTATAAGGATGATTGGCCCATGACCCCTTCGCATTTAGGATGTAGACCCACGAGCTGGCCTCTCTGTTGAGCCTAGGTAGGACTACGACTTGTTGATTGGCCGAGGAAGGTCATGACCTGATGGTGTGTTCGGCCGGAGTTGATCAAGCATGTTGGGTAAGTTGGTGCACCCCTGCAGGGAAGTATTATCTATTCGAATAGCCCGGTCCATGGTAACGGACGCTCGGAGTTATATCCTGATCGATACAACTAGAACTAGATACTGAATGCTGAGGCATGTAATGGATATGTGGCTCCGAAATTGCTTTCACGCAGGGAGTCGGGGAAGGATCTTTGGGCGTTATTTGTACAACATGTTTGTTAAATGTAAACTGCTATTCTATACTCTTCTGATTGCTGCAAGATGCTTGGAGCTGCTTGAAGATGCTAGTCTTTGATAGAATAGCATTTCCTCTTCTCTTTTGGCATTCTGGAGTTCAGTCCATAGATACTACCCATTACATTGATACTGATGCATATGTAGTCTAGAACCTTGCTTGCGAGTACTTTGGATGAGTACTCACGGTTGCTTTGCTCCCCTTTTTCCACCTCTTTCTATTCTTCTCAGATGCTGCAACCAAATGGTGGTGCCCAGTATCTAGATGCCACCTTCAATGATGACTACTACTACACTGAGGGTGCCTACTACTACGTGGAGGCCGCCGACGACCAGGAGTAGTTAGGAGGCTCCCAGGCAGGAGGCCTTGCCTTTTCGATTATAGATGCTTTTGTGCTAGCCTTCTTAAGGCAAACTTGTTTAACTCGTGTCTATACTAAGATAATGTTGCTTCCGCTGACTCGTTTGTATTCGAGACCTCGAGGCCCCTGGCTTGTAATATAAGGTTTGTATTATTTTAATTTGTGTTTGGAGTTGTGTTATGATATCTTACCGTGAGTCCCTGATCTTGATCGTACAAATTTGCGTGTATGATAAGTGCACGGTCGAATTGGGGAGTCACACCCTACCCCCTGGGGCGCGCCCTCCATCCTTGTGGCCGCCTCGTGGCTCCTCCGACTTCATCTCCATGTCTCCTGGTTGTCTTCTGGTCCAAGAAAAATCACCGCGAAGGTTTCATTATGTTTGGACTCCGTTTGGTACCTTTTCTGCGAAACTCAAAAACAAGGAAAAAACAGGAACTGGCACTGGGCTCTCGGTTAATAGGTTAGTCCCAAAAATAATATGAAATAGCATATTAATGCATATAAAACATCCAAAATAGATAATATAATAGCATGGAACAATCAAAAATTAGATACGTTGGAAACGTATCAAGCATCCCCAAGCTTAATTCATGCTCGTCCTCGAGTAGGTAAATGATAAAAACAGAATTTTTTATGTGGAATGCTACCTAACATATTTATCCATGTAATTTTCTTTATTGTGGCGTGAATGTTCAGATCCATAAGATTCAAAACAAAAGTTTAATATTGACATAAGAACAATAATACTTCAAGCATACTAATAAGGCAATTATGTCTTCTCAAAATAACATGGCCAAAGAAAGCTTATCCCTACAAAATCATATAGTCTCACTATGCTCCATCTTCATCACACAAAATATTCAAATCATGCACAACCACGATGACAAGCCAAGCAATTGTTTCATACTTTTGATGTTCTCAAACCTTTTCAACTTTCACACAATACATGAGCGTGGGCGATGGACATAACACTTTAGGTGGAATAGAATACGGTGGTTGTGGAGAAGACAAAAAGAAGGAGATACTCTCACATCAACTAGGCGTATCAATGGGCTATGGAGATGCCCATAAATGGATATCAATGTGAGTGGGTAGGGATTGTCATGCAACGAATGCACTAGAGCTATAAGTTTATGAAAGCTCAAAAGAAAACTAAGTGGGTGTGCATCCAACTCGCTTTCTCACGAAGAACTAGGGCAATGAAAAATACAAGCCAAGTTCTATAATGAAAAATTCCCACTACTATATGAAAGTGACAACATAGGATACTCTCTATCATGAAGATCATAGTGCTACTTTGAAGCACAAGTGTGGAAAAAGGATAGTAACATTGCCCCTTCTCTCTTTTTCTCTCATTTTTTTATTTGGGCCTTTCTCTTTTTTTGGCCTCTTTTCTTTTATTTTTTATTTTTTTTGTCCGGGGTCTCATCCCGACTTGTGGGGGAATCATAGTCTCCATCATCCTTTCCTCACATGGGACAATGCTCTAATAATGAAGATCATCACACTTTTATTTACTTACAACTGAAGAATTACAACTCGATACTTAGAACAAAATATGACTCTATATGAATGCCTCCGGTGGTGTACTGGGATGTGCAATGAATCAAGAGTGACATGTATGAAAGAATTATGAAAGGTGGCTTTGCCAGAAATACAATGTCAACTACATGATCATGCAAAGCAATATGACAATGATGAAGCGTGCCATAATAAACAGAACGGTGGAAAGTTGCATGGCAATATATCTCGGAATGGCTATGGAAATGCCATAATAGGTAGGTATGGTGGCTTTTTTGAGGGAGGTGTATGGTGGGTGTATGGTACCGGTGAAAGTTGCGCGGTACTAGAGAGGCTAGCAATGGTGGAAGGGTGAGAGTGCGTGTAATCCATGGACTCAACATTAGTCATAAAGAACTCACATACTTGATGCAAAAATTTATTAGTTATCGAAAGGAAGTACTATGTGCATGCTCCTAGGGGGATAAATTGGTAGGAAAAGACCATTGCTCGTCCCCGACCGCCACTCATAAGGAAGACAATCAAAAAATAAATCATGCTCCGACTTCATCACATAACGGTTCACCATATATGCATGCTACGGGAATCACAAACTTTAACACAAGTATTTCTCAAATTCACAATTACTCACTGGCATGACTCTAATATCACCATCTTCATATCTCAAAACAATCATAAAGAATCAAACTTCTCATAGTATTCAATGCACTTTATATGAAAGTTTTTATTATATCCCTCTTGGAGGACTAAATTTATAACCAAAGCAAATTACCATGTTGTTTAAACACTCTCAAAATAACATAAGTGAAGCATGAGAGTTCATCAATTTCTATAAAATAAAACCACCGCCGTGCTCTAAAAAGATATAAGTGAAGCACTAGAGCAAAATTGCCTAGCTCAAAAGATATATGTGAAGCACATAGAGTATTCTAATAAATCATGATTCATGCGGGTCCCTCTCAAAAGGTGTGTACAGCAAGGATGATTGTGGAAAACTGAAAAGCGAAGACTCAAATCATACAAGACACTCCAAGCAAAACACATATCATGTGGTGAATAAAAATATAGCCTCAAGTAAAGTTACCGATAGACGAAGACGAAAGAGGGGATGCCTTCCGGGGCATCCCCAAGCTTAAGCTCTTGGTTGTCCTTGAATATTACCTTGGGGTACCTTGGGCATCCCCAAGCTTAGGCTCTTGCCACTCCTTATTCCATAGTCCATCAAATCCTTACCCAAAACTTGAAAACTTCACAACACAAAACTCAACAGAAAATCTCATAAGCTCCGTTAGTATAAGAAAATAAATCACCACCTTTGGTATGTTGTGAACTCATTCTTTATTTATATTGCTGTAATATCTACTGTATTCAAACTTTTCCATGGTTCATACCCCCCGATACTACCCAAATATTCATCAAAATAAGCAAAAAACACATAGAAAACATAATTTGTGAAAAACAGAAAACTTTGTAGCAATCTGTAACTCCTGAATACTTCTGTAACTCCAAAATTCTCGAAAATTAGGAAAACCTGGGAAATTTGTGTACCTATCAAGTGCAAAAAGAATCAGATCAAAATCACACTTCTGTGAATTATTAAAATTATTTTCCTGGGCGCAAAAGTTTCTGTTTCTCAGCAAGATTAAAACAACTATCACCGTAAGCTATCCCAAAGGTCTTACTTGGCACAAACACTAATTTAAAACATAAAACCACATCTAACCAGAGTCTAGATGAATTATTTATTGCAAAACAGCAAGGAAAAATATTGGGTTGTCTCCCAACAAGCACTTTTAAAGCCTTTTAGCTAGCATTGATAATTTCAATGATGCTCACATAAAAGAGAAGAACTAAAGCACAAATAGAGCATCATAAAACACGTGACAAACACATCTAAGTCTAACATACTTCCTATGCATAGGCATTTTATAAGCAAACAAATTATCAAGGCAAGCAAAAACTAGCATATGAAGGGAAGAAGAAAGAGACGGTAGCAATCTCAACATGAAGAGAGGAAATTTAATAAGATCAAAATTTCTACAAGTGTATTTTCCTCTCTCATAATAATTACATGTAGGATCACAACCAAATTCAACAAAATAGCTATCACATAACATATTCTCAACACGATCCACATGCATGCGAAGTTGACACTCTTCCAAAATAGTGGGATTAACATTAACTAAAGTCATGACCTCTCCAAACCCACTTTTATAAAAAAAATCATAAGATTTAACATTCTCCAAATATGTGGGATCTAAAGTTGACACTCTTACAAACCCATTTTCAATATTATTGCAAACATTATTATCAATCTCATATTCATCATGGGGCTTAAATAAATTTTCAAGATCATAAGAAGAATCGCCCCAATCATGATCACTGCAACAAGTAGTGGACATAGCAATACTAGCATCCCGAAGAATAGGCTTTTCCGTTTCATTAACACAATTGACATTAATAGAATTTATAATGACATCATTGCAATCATGCTTTTCATCGAAGGAACTCTCAAGTGTGGGTGCAATAGCAATAATTTCATGTTTAACATAAAGAACTATAGCAAGTTCATCTCCATAAGCATAATTAATATTGGCATCATGGACATAAGAATAGCAAGCATCATGTTCATCAAGGGATATTTCAATCAAATCATCGGAATCATAATTATCTATAGATTCATGCATATCATTACTTTCTTCCAAAGCAACGGTCATTCTCTCAATAAATTCCTTAACATAGGCATTATGAGCATAGTTCTCATAGCAATATTTATGTATGTCAAAATTTTCAAATTTGTAGAGAGTAATATCATACTTTTCAATCAAAGAAGCAACTTCATAAGAACCCTTAAAAGCAACAAATTCTTCAATTTATCCGATATCATAATAACTATAAACACTCTTTTCATAAGAAGATAAGATTTCACTATCATTAAACTCACATAAGTAGGGAAGGAATTTTTTAGGGTTCTTAGAGCAACAAGTAAAATCACAAAGTTCACAAATTTCACAAAGATTCCAAGCATAACATAGCAAACAATTTATTTGATTCCATAAGAGTCTCCCAACTCTATCCTCAGCATCTCGGCATTTATTATCGTGTGCGAGGCCTTCCTCCGCATCCCACCTCACTTCGGCCTATGGCTGAAGACCTTCAATGTGAAGCCAAAGGTGGTGAGCGGCCAACAAGCAGAGTGCGGAGGCGCCATGGTGGGCAAGATGCCCAATGTCACCTGGCCCGAAGGCTCCTTTGTGGAGACTGTAAAGGGGTGGCAATCGGGGTGGTTCTACATCACCGAGCCGCACGACACCAACTGGTGGGCGGCCCCAGCATTCCAATCCGAAGTCCCGATGCGGCTCACCTCCTGGCAAGAGAAAGGCCTAGCCTGGGGCTGTTCGGACGAGCTAACAGGACTCCAGACGTGCATCTAGAACATGATAAACAAGAGAATCAAGCTCGTCAACATGATCCAGGTTATGCTCGTTCGCCAGATCCTTCCGTGCCAACACCGGACTTGCTAGTTGTGGGAATTCGATCCGGCCAAGCACCAGACGCTACTAGAGGTCTTTGGCATGACGCACGAAGACATCTGGAAGGTGCTCTTCAAGGCCGGCGAGACACCACCACCCACGACCGATGATCGTGGGCTAAGCTTAAAACGCCAGGCTAATCCGGTAAATTCTTTCATGTTTTCAAGTTATACCTTTTACTAGCATATTTGATGAATGAATCTAAGCCTCCCTACCAATTTTTTCAAGCCTGGATAGAGATAGCGGGGCGGATTAACTGTCCGGCACCGTTGCCCGAAGATCTAGAAACCCCGCTTCTGACAAAGATGTTGTTTCCGTCACCTTATGAGGTGCCAGAGAAGAAGGCCAAAAAGAAGGCCAAGGGGACCAGAGATGGTCTCCGCCGCAAGGGCGCTTCGGACACAATGTCCAAAGACATCAAGGATCACTCCTCCGTCGCCGAAGACGATGAGGAAGAGGAGGAGGAAGAAGAAATCCACCCCCCTGCTGAGGGTGAAAGAAGAGGGCGGCCTCAACACATGGGGAGGCTGAGGCGTCCAAGAAGGGGAAAACTTCCCTTCCGGACAACTCTGCAGCGGCCACCAACAGCGGTGGGGAGTGGGATCCCAGCGTCAAGGCCCTAGCCAAATCGTAAGTGTCCGGACAAAGCAATATATCCGGCCTTTTTACTTTATCATTTTTAATGTGCTGGATCATGCACTTGCAGTCCGGTTCGGTCCAACATCGATCTATCCTCCTCTTCGGAGGGATCGCTGGACCCGTTAGCGATGGACAGCAGGTCCCTTTCGACGGCCTCCTCCCCCAAGGCCATGGAAAACACCAAGGTGTTGCCTCGAAGGATATCTGGCCAGGGAGAGGCTCAAGAGGCCGTCCCGGTGGTGCTGGAGGGTGAGACCACGGATGCCGAACACATGGGGGAGCAAACCCCCATGGACATCGATGATGGGGGCCGTATCCAGTTCGGCCCCTAGCCGAATACGGCTCCAGAGGTCCATTTAGCTCCAGACTCCGGCAAGCCGCCTCTTTTGAAAGAGTGGGGAGAGCCAACTCCACCAGTGACCTCTGTCCATCCAAAGGCATCGGATAGACTGCTGGAAGCACTGCGAGGCGCTTCCATTGTTGAAGAACACCGTACTCTTATGAGTACGGTGATTGAGAAGGTCCAGTCCACCAAAAGCGGACTGACCGAAGCCTACACTAGCCTTCTAACAGGCTTTGAGGTAAGTAATATAATTGTACAAAGAATGTCATAGTATAGATAGTAGCCTCTGATGCTCTGTTCGGTGTTCGGAAAGAAAAGCCGAACAGAGGATCAAAATAATTTTCGCAGGAGCCTAACATAATATTTCTATGCGAATAAGCAGGCATTGGTGCTGGCTGCAACTGCTCATACTGCGGAGCGGGCCGAGGAAGAGCTCGGCTTCGTGAAGAAGGAGCTAGAGGACAGCCAAGGTATGCAGTAACCTACGCGTATATTTAGGAAGGATGAATAGTTCATGTTGACTAAAGTGTCATGAACATTATTAGGGGCCACGACCGAAGTAGCGTCCCTCAAGAAGGCGTTAGCCGAGGCCGAGGACAAAGCGGCCAAGGAACGGGCCGCGCGCTAGAAGAAGGAGGCCCGGGTCAATGAGGTCCAGCAAGAGCTCCAAGCCCAGGGCACCCTCCAGGAAATCCAGGCAGCCAAGAAGATTACGACGGGTAAGCCTTTCATTATGCAAAGCAGATATGTGATGGAGACATTCCTTTTACTTACCCGGATTTGGAGCTTTCCAGAGGCGTTTGCGGATCTGCCGCGCAGCATATCAGACGCTACAGAATTCTATCGAGCTGAAGAAGGGAGCTCTACGGAGAAGTTGTTCTGGTCTCAATACCTTGGACCAGAACATCCAGTGCCCTTTGGCGACCAGCTGAAGCAGTTGCTCGAGCTGCATAAGGTGGCCGAACTAGCCATGAAGGACTTAATAATCCAGCTATGGCATGCTGAGCCCATGCCTAGCAGCTACTTCGGCCTCGTGAAGCGGCTTGTCAGCGCCTGCCTTGGCTTGAAGCCATAAAGCGGTCGGTCTGCATTGAAGATGCGCGATTGGCCTTTGCACGCGCCTAGATGCACTAGGCGAAGATGGATGCCATGAAGCTGATGACCGAGGGGTCGCCTGAGGGCAAGGAGCACCGCCGACCTGAACTGTATTTTGATAGTGTCCTGGAGGGATCCCGCCTTGTGGCGGAGGAATGTGCTAAGGATGTCATATTCCCATGAACACACTCATGTTATCATGTCCTGTAATATTAAACAAACCCGTTATGTAATATAATGTCTGTTAGTTTAAATTTTACCTCATGTGCGGCCGTTTATGAAAATCTGAGAGTCGGCCAATCATCGGCTTTTCCCCCCATGTAGATAGTACGGGGGTGTTCAGGATAAATCTAAACACTCTTTACTCCACATTTTGGTCCTTAAAGGAGGTGTCTAGCGCAACGAACAAGGCAATCGTACTATACGGCTTTATCACCCTCACTTAGCTATAGGAGTTTGACAACGAAAATTTTGGCGCAGCCCCTGGTGTTCGGAAGACCGAACTTGGGGCACTATACACGCCTAATCAGATAAAAACTAATTCCTTGCATAATGCGGAAAAAATCTCTAAGGATTTGAAACCTCTCGAACAGCTGACCAGCTCTCGCCGCATCATGACAGTCAGTTTTCGGCTTTCTCTACTGAGGTGCTCGCCCGGAATAACCGGGATACAAACGCAGTAGCTCTCCCTTTACTACCCTAACCGATATAGCGGAACGTAAGGTAAGCACAGGAGCCGGGCAACCCAACTATTGACCAAAGACATGATACAGAGCCGATGCATATAATGCTATAAGTTCTGGGTGCCGAACTATACTATAAAAGTGTTCGGACTTTATTGTCGTGTTGCGGGGCATGATGAAGCCCCTGGCGAATCAAGGCGTACCAGAGTGTACGGGTGCAATTGATCAAAAATACAAAGGCAAGGAAAAAATCAAGTAATAAGTTGACGCCGCAAACTATTTTCCATTGTAATTTGATTAATACGTCAAGGCGTATTTGTACAAGTAATGCGATAAGAAAATAAGGCTATTTGACATGCCATGACCAAGAGTGAGCTGCGTGCGGGTATGTAAAATAGGTATAGCGATCGTTAGCAGAGACCACCTGGGGGTTTCCTTGTACGTCAAAGCTCCTTGCCTTCTTGGTGTATCCATCCCGTAATAGGTCCGATGTTCAGGTTTTCAGAAAATCCCCGAGAAGAGAAAAACCTGAAATGAAAAAGAAAAAAGTGAAGTTATGCGGATCTCGGGGCAGTTGAGCCGCATTATGGACCATGGTCGAGCTGTGCCTCCATCCATGCCCATGGTATTTTGAGTGTGTATTTATGTACGCGTGGCACAAATGTCACCGCTTGATTGGGACTGGGACGGAGGTCGAATTGCTAGTCAAGCTCTGGACGAGCTGGACAGTCCTGCTGCAGAGTAGTTCAGACTCGCTTGACGATGTCCAGGAGTTTTACTACTGAATTGAGGTTCTGCCTAAAAAGGCTATTCTGTACTTCTGCTACAAGGGCCACGGTGTACTTCTCAGTACGGAGGGAGCGTTCCGTATTTTTGTTGACCGTTATGACACTGCATGGTTCGGGCATCTTGAGCTTGAGGTAGGCATAGTGCAGCACCGCATTGAATCGAGTGAATGCGGTTCGTCCAACCAGTGCATGATAGCCACTGCGGAAGGGGACGATATCGAAGATTAACTCTTTGCTTCAGAAATTATCCGGTGATCCGAAGACCACTTCCAGTGTGATTGAGCCCATACAGCAGGCCTCTACACCTGGTATGACACCTTTAAAGGTGGTTTTTGTGGGCTTGATCCTTGAGGGGTCAATACCCATTTTGTGCACTGTATCCTGATAGAGCAGGTTCAGGCTGCTACCACTATCCATGAGGACTTGCGTAAGGTGAAATCCGTCAATAATTGGGTCAAGGACTAGTGCGGCTGAACCGCCATGACGGATACTCGTCTGATGGTCCCTGCGGTCGAAGGTGATCGGACATGAGGACAATGGGTTGAATTTGGGGCGACTGGCTCCATCGCGTAGACGTCCCTGAGTGCACGCTTGCGCTCCCTCTTGGGGATATGGGTGGGGTATATCATGTTCACCGTTTTGACTTGGGTGGCAAATTTCTTCTGCCCCCCTGTGTTCGGTGGTCGGGGTTCCTGGTCATCGTCATCGCTTTGCGACCCTTTCTGCTTATTCTCGGCGTTTAACTTGTCGGCCTGTTTGTAAACCCAACATTCCCTGTTGGTATGATTGGCTGGTTTATTAGGAGTGCCATGGATTTGGCATGGTCGATCTAGTATGCGGTCCAGACTGGACGGTCCCGGATTATTTCTCTTGAATGGCTTATTCTGCTGACCGGACTTAGAGCCACTGAATCCGGTGTTGACCGTCGTGTCTTAGGTGTTATCACCATTGTTTCAACGCTTATGTCTATTGCGTCGGGGCTTGCCGTTGCTGTTTCTGGCTTCAGAAGTGCCAGGTTCGCTTGTATAGTTATTGCTACGGGCTAGCCAGCTGTCTTCGCCCGCACAGAAGCGGGTCATGAGTGTCGAAAGGGCTGACATGGACTTCGTTTTTTCCTGGCCAAGGTGTCTGGCCAGCCATTCATCGCGGATGCTGTGCTTAAAGGCCGCTAGGGCTTCGGCGTCCGGACAGTCGACGATCTGGTTCTTTTTAGTTAAGAACCGAGTCTAGAATTTCCTGGCTGACTCTCTGAGCTATTGGATTATGTGACTTAAGTCGCCGGCATCCGGAGGTTGGACATATGTCCCTTGGAAGTTGTCGAGGAAGGCGTCCTCTAAGTCCTCCCAGCTGTCAATGGAGTTTTCGAGCACACTGTTCAACCAGTACCTCGCTGGTCCCTTGAGCTTGAGCGGGAGGTATTTGATGGCGTGAAGATCATCACCGCGGGCTGTATGAAAATGGAGAAGAAAGTCTTCAATCCATACCGCGGGGTCTGTTGGGCCATCATATGATTCGATGTTCACGGTTTAAACCCTTCTGGGAAATCGTGTCCCATTACTTCGTCAGTGAAGCAAAGGGGGTGTGCGGTGCCTCTATATCGGGCCAAGTCGTGACGTAGCTCGGATGGAGTTTGTCTATGATTTTCGACCCGGATGTGATTATGTTTGTCACGTTCAGCCGGATGGCCATTGTCGCACGTCGGTGCACGCCCCCGTGATCCTTAGATCGATCTTGTCTGACCTACTCTGTTTTCCAAATCATGTCGCAGGTCATGTGTATATCCCCGAGCTGTTGTATTTCTATTTGTTCGGCGAGGTAGTGCGGGCTGGTGTTCGGCTCGCGGTGCCGCTTTGTCTCGGCCACGTGGTGGTCGGTCGGCCGCATTGTAACTCGGTAGAACGGGCTCCGGCGCCTCGTCATCGAACTGTGGTAATAGTTTGCGCTTCGGGTAGCTTTTGGTTGGGCGCTCGAGGCCATACTCCTCGGCTGCCAAGACATCAGTCCATCTTTCATTGAGCAGATCTTGATCAGCTTGAAGCTGCTGCTGCTTCTTTTTTAGGCTTCTTGCAGTAGCAATTAGCTGACGCTTAAAGCGTTCCTGTTTGGCGGGCTCCTCAGGCATGATGAAATTCGTCACCTAGGCTCACCTCGTCCTCAGAGAGCGGGAGGTAGTTGCTATCCTCCGAGTCTTCGTTCATGGCCTGTTCGCCAGGGCTGACTTGCCCATCCTCCCGTTCCTCCTGCTCGGAGGTTGGCTCAACAGGGTCTTCATTGTTTTCGGCATTTTCCGGAGTGTTATTTTCTCCTGTGACGGAATTGCTGTTTTTACTACTGTGTGTCTTAGAGCGGCATCGCTGACGTTGGTGCTTTGGCTGTGTCTCAAGAGGTTTATCCTCGACAGGATTTTCATTGCCGCCGTTGTTTTCTTTTAGTGTATTCACCATGTATATGTCGTATGAGGAGGTGGCTGTCCAACGCACTGTATGCGGTGGTTCCTGCTCCTCTCCAGCATCGTCGCCCATACCGTCGATGTTTACAGAGTCGTAATCAAGCATGTCGGTTAAGTCGTCGACAGTGGCTATGAAGTGGGTGGTGGGTGGGAAACAAAGTTCTTCGTCGTCCGCTTCCCACTCGAGACGGACATAGTTCGGCCGGGAGTCCCCCGACAAGGAGAGGGATTTTAGTGAGCTTTACACGTCGCCAAAAGGTGAGTGCTGGAAGATGTACGCGGAGCTGAACTCCAAGACCGGTGCCCAATCAGGTTCGATGGACACGGATGCACGCGGTCCGGAACTCATGGCTGGAGACAAGTCTGAGGTTCCAGTGACACAAGCCCAGCTCGATGTTGAGTCTGTGTGCGGCTCGAGCGCCGCTGAGTCTGCGGCCTCCATGGTGGGGTTAAGCTTCCCATCTTCAGACAATGTAGTCCGCTCCAGCTCTAGGGCCAGGGCGGTCACATGCACTATCTCCTGTGTGTGGCCCGATGACAGATCTAGGTCATGTTCATCATAGTGGCCGGGGACATCTGTCATGGGCTCGAACCCGTCTAAGATCAAGTCTCCACGGATATCGGCCACAAAATTCAAGCTTCCGAATATGACCTGACGGCCAGGGGTGTAGCTATCGATCTGCTCTAGATGGCCAAGCGAGTTGACCCACAGTGGGAAGCCGCCGAATACGAAGATCTGTCCGGGAAGGAAGGTTCCCCCTTGGACTGCGTTGTTGTAGAAAATTGATGGAGCCATCAAGCCTTTTGATGACGATGCAGAGGAACTCTCAATGAAAGCACCAATGTCGGTGTCAAAACCGGTGGATCTCAGGTAGGGGGTCCCGAACTGTGCGACTAAGGCTAATGGTAACAGGAGGCGGGGGGCACAATGTTTACCCAGGTTCGGGCCCTCTCTATGGAGGTAATACCCTACTTCCTGCTTGATTGATCTTGATGAATATGAGTATTACAAGAGTTGATCTACCACGAGATCGTAATGGCTAAACACTAGAAGTCTAGCCTATTAGGTTATGATTGTTGTGGCTAAACCCTAGAAGTCTAAATCCTTCGGTTTATATAGACACCAGGGGGACTAGGGTTGTACAAAGTCGGTTACAGAGAAAGGAATCTACATATCCGAATCGCCAAGCCTGCCTTCCACGCAAAGGAGAGTCCCATCCGGACATGGGATGAAGTCTTCTCTCTTATATCTTCATAGTCCAACAGTCCGGCCGAAGTATATAGTCCGGCTATGCGAGGACCCCTTAATCCGGGACGCCCTCACCCACCCTTCACGGTCTTCATGGAAACATCTAGATAATCATTGTGTTCTGGAAGAAATACTTTAACTTTTGCATGCCCACCAATCATGTAGTTTGAGAGGTAATCTTTAGTAAATTGCTTTGGGAACCACTGCAAAGTAAAAAAGATTCAGACATTGTCATCTAACACAACTCATTATGGGTAGTAAAAACAAGGCTACAGAGTTCTTAGTTACCATCCTCCAGTTCGTTGTTGTATTGGATATAGTGTAAACAAATAGTTTAATTGCCATCTTTTGACCCATTTTACTAACAATCTTTATCTGCTTCCTCACTTGATGTTGGTTCATCGATATCTCATTTCCCCATACGCAGATAGGGTCGAAGCGCAGATCTTTACCAATGACATATGTACCTAAAAGCACCAAGTTAATATTAGAAGATAAACACCATTGCACAATGATGCAGCACAACACTCTTTTATAATATCTTATAACATCCAATATACTCACATTAGATAAATTAACATCTTATATTATGGGCCGGAAGGAGTTTACTGCATTCTTACAAATTATCGGTTGATTAACTGTTGTTGTATCCATGGGTTAGAGTTAGTTTGAGATAGCTCCGGCTCAAATAGCCCTAAAGTATATCTAAACATGAGGGATAGTTTGAGCTAGTTGCATCTATAACCCACCCTAAAAAACTATCCAACCCAAGGTGCTAATTGGAGCTAGTTCTCCTAGTGCATTTATTGTCAATCTAAGTATCTAACCCTGTCATCCAAACACCTCTTTGGATGGAGTTTGTTCAGGGTTAGTCATGAGCTAGAAACTAACTCTAACCTCTAAGCTAAGTTGAGTACCCAAACATGGTTGTGTTGTTGTTGTTGTTGCTGCTGCTCTTCTACGTGTATCTAGACATCATCAAAATATTAAGGTAACACTCTTCCTTGCTGCTATGTAGCCTAGGATTGCATATGTAGACATTAAGTACAATGCATGTTGCTATGTAGCCTCAGATATATTACATATAGCCCTAGTTAACCTAACGATAAATGGGTTGCAGATATATTCAGTTAAAAGTCCAATTCACCGATTAGTCCCTTATCAGCCCCCAGCCTATATGGTACCAGCTACCGATATCCTGAACAGTGAGCATATATAAGCTATGGGATCAAACTAACCTCGATGGAAAACATCAGTCGTTCCCAAAATTGTCCTGTGTAGGGACATCGAGAAGCATGTTAAGCATAATAGGCTAAACATCAACCAAAATTATCCATGGCAGACAAAATAATCTCCAAAAGATAGCTTGTGTGTGCAGGTTTAAGCACGCTAGTAAAGCAAAACAAGTGAAAAGGTGTGTTAACTGCAACAGACCTAACATTTAACAACAAGCAAACATAGTCATCCAAATTGGTATTGTGCCGGTCTAAGTACACTAGTTATTGTTAAATAAAAATGGAAAGGCGTGTTTAACTACAAGATGAAGCAACCATATGTAGTCATTCATGTCTTGTTTGTTTCAGCTTCACTTGGATTTTAATCACCTATTGATTCGCTTCTGTGGCGAAGTTGTTTCTGCGAATCAGCTTCACCACCGAAGTACACTTTGAGGTGCTTCAGGAAATTGCACTAAAAATGACCCAAATCCAAATTCAGCTTCACTGGCAAAGCTGATTCCAAATAGTTGTTTGTTTCGGATTCCAGATTTGGCTTAACTGGCAAAGCTGAATCTGGTCCCAGAATCCGAAACAAACAGGGCCATAGTGGTATTGTTGAAACTGGTACTGATGAAATTGAACTGCACAGTTCATACTTACACATATAGAACATCACGTTGTGAATAACTGGAATAAACAAGGCATACTACGAACAACCAAAGATAGCATTTGAAACTGGACATATGCTAACTACAAACAATAGAACAATCAAAAAACTTTAAAGAGGCACATGCTAGCTATAATTGGCTTAACAGCAAGCAAATATATGCATTCCCATCAGTATGTTTAAAATTGGATTGATGAAATGTACTACACAGTAAATAATTATACATACAGAGCATAGCATTGTGAACAACTAAAATAAACAAGGCATACTGCAAACAACCAGATATAGCAACTAAAACTGGACATATTCTCACTACACTACAAAAGGGACTCGACAAAACAAATCATGGGTTTCCCCTTATGAAGAGGCACGGCAAAACAAATCATGGGTTTCCTCACTTTTCACAGATGGGCTCGTTCTTGTGGGAAGAGCAGGGATCCTGGATGCGCTCCATGTTGTCACAGATGGGCTCCTTCCCCTTGGAAGAGCACGACTGTAGGGCGCCCTCCCTGATGTCGCAGACGGGCTCTTTCCCCTTGTAAGAGCAGATGGGATCTTTCCCCTTGGAAGAGCCAGAGAGGGTACCCTCCTTGTGGTCGCCGTTGATGAGGTCTGACTTGGAAGCTGTGGATCCCAAGCCAGCATCGCACAACGTGTCCTTTAGAAATGACAAAAGGGGCTCGATGGTGATGTAGGATGGCAAGTTGTTGACAGCGAGCCAGAGGAGATCAGCGGAGGGGCCATGCATGATATCGACGGCGGTTGAACCAGAGTGGTTGGGGGTGGGCCACTTAACCTGTGACATAGCCCTTCTCATGCTGTCACTGTCGATGACCTTGATGTCGTAGCCGGCGGAAGAGACATGCCCGCATACTCTAGCCCGCTGCTTGAGTTCTTGCCGCCATTAATGGTCGTCAGCTTCCTCGGCGACGTTGGGCGAAGAGACCGTGATACACCTCTTTTGGGCCAGTCGCTCCTCAAGCTCCAAGGGAAATGTAGCCGGGCTTAGGCTGCGACGCTCTAGAGTGGGGCATGGTGATGGGGATCTAGGGGAAAAGGGGTGTTTGGCAGGCGTCATCTAAGAAACTCAGGGCGGCCTTGGTATGGAGATCGGTGGGTAAGCTGCACGGGCAAACTGGCAGATGTTGACAATGAGGGTCTCGCGGTAGAGGCGGCGGCGGCAGGGGGGGGGGCTTGCTAGGATTTTGAGCGAGGGAGTGTGCGTGTGTGCGCGCGCGTGCCCGAGGAGGTTTTGGTGTGTGTGTGTGTATGTGTGTGTGTGGAGGGGGTTTAGGGTTTAGGGTTTAGGAAATGACGCGGGTAGTGAAAATTTTACAACACAGGAGTCAAACGCGGGAGTGAAATGCTGGGGCTAATGAAAATTTTGATGATGGTGCAACCGTGTGTTATGAAACAGAAAAATCCTCGAGGTGGGTAGATATTTTCTAGGGGCAGGCGGGATCAGGAACAAGAAACATCGCACACGGTCCGGAGATAACAACTGTGTGTTATGAAACACAAAAACTCTCCTCGAGGTGGGCAGATATTTTCTAGGGATGCAGGTGGGATTGGGAAGAAACATCGCACACGGTCTGGAGATAACAATCGTGTGTTATGAAACTGAAAAACCCTCGAGGCGGGAAGATACTTTTTAGAGGGGGAGCCTCGTGGAGCCCAATGTACTGTGTGGATGTGTGTGTGACAGGGGCACCGGCATGGCACACGGTTAGTTTGAGTGAACCGTGTCTGTTGCGTCATCCGACTTTTCTAATGTTCATAAATATGGCGAAAAATGACGCAGGAGAGGGTCAGAACACGAACATACTTGCATGTGGACCAAATTTATATGTATGAAAAGGGTGGTTTGATTTTCAAATACCAAATGCAACTTTGATGTCGCACCTATCTCACAAAGCGCACGGTATTGCTTGCCCCCCTTGTGTCGGCACGAAGGGAATCCTAACCTATATGTGAATGCATGCCCCCCCCAACCGAGGCTCACCTAGCAAAGTGTGATGTAGCTAGGAGCCCCCCCCCCCCACCCTCGTGTCGGCACG
>NC_041393.1:594253143-594254465 GCF_002162155.2 Triticum dicoccoides
CCACACACACACTCACTTTTAGTCGGCAGTCCAGAGAGGCATCTCACTAAGATTGACCGTAAAATAGACCAAGAATAATCCACCTTGGTCGTACAATCTCTCTCTTGTTGCTGGTCAAAGTGATGGTCGTCCATGCGACCCCAGATAGGCTAGCTCTCCAATAATCATGCAAGTAGCTAGTCCCCGAAGACAACCACTACATGCGTGTGGCCCAAACATATGTGTGGATCAGGTGTGTTTTTTAGTACACAATGGAACAACTTTGATGTGGCACCGTGATTTCGAACTAGAAATTCCAACACTGGGTCAGGGTTAGGTTGATGATGCATATGTATGTTATGCCACACTTCAAGCCGATGACGGGGATTCATACATGCATGCCTGCATAGTATATGCACTCAAACTTTAATTAGGTCTGAATCTCACCATGACCTATACTACGATAACACAAACCAAATGAAGAATCTGCCATGGTAACCTATCTTATTGTCGGTCAAGGTGATCATGGATGTCCACACGAGCCCATGAATATATAGGCTTGTCGCCCATAACCATGCGAGGGAGTGTACCATTCGAATACAACCACTACATGCATATGTATGGAGGTGATGCGTGCATGCATGTTTGAATACCATTTCACAACATTGATATGGCGCGTGCATCGAAAATCATACACTCTCCCCACACAGAGCAAGATCGGTTCATGACGTGTCGTTGTACTAGCCACTTCGACTCGATGGGAGGGATTCATGCGTACACATGCATGCGTTGTGCTCATATATATATATATACAGTATTTACAAGCAAAAAAATAACCCCCTCCTAAGTTAAATTAACCACTCTCGTTGTCAGGCAAAAAGTTGTATGTATATACCTTCATAAGAGTTTCCATTCTTCTTCGTACAATGAAATAAATTAAGAAATTTCATTTATCACTTTCCTATTCAACCCATGATATTAAGACACCTAAATAATAAATTTATTAGTACTTGCCAATTACTTCCATAAAGCATATATGGAAGCCGCTTAATATACTCGCCCCCATTCTTATCTGCATGCATCAGTCGAAGATCCGACGGCCACGAGGTAAGGAGCTTGGGCACCTAAGGAAATTTCATTTATCACTTTCCTATTCAACCCATGATATTAAGACACCTAAATAATAAATTTATTAGTACTTGCCAATTACTTCCATAAAGCATATATGGAAGCCACTTAATATACTCGCCCCCATTATAGCTAGGATTTTCCCTATATATATATATATATATATATATATATATATATATATATATATATATATATATATATATATATATATA
>NC_041393.1:594254883-594281627 GCF_002162155.2 Triticum dicoccoides
CTCTCGTTGTCGGGCAAAAAGTAGTGATGGACCAAGCGGGCCCACACATGGAAAGCATCGACATCGCTGATAACCGTTTAAGTGGATGCGAGAGGACAACCACCATCGCTTTGGAAGTGGGCCAAACATACGTTGAATATAATACCTAAAATGCACAACTTTGATGTGCCACACATGCCTCAAAAATTGTAAACCATGCACCCACACAGAGCGAGGTTCATGAAGCGTACTACATATGATGGTCCCCTTCCCCCTCTTCGACGCATATTATATGCTCCTACCATAATACAACCCAAAAAGAACCCTGATTGATGGTGAAATTAATTAATTAACCTCTTCTGATGTAGGTCAAAGTGATGCACATGCATCGGCGATGGTCTCGTGGGCCCACAGATGGAAGCGTCACATGTGAGTGTCCTAGCTAGGATAACCACCGTCTGCACGCATGTGGCGCAAAGAGGTTTTGTGTGATGTTTGAATAGCCATTTTCACAATTTTGATGTGGTACGTGCCCCGGAAACCGAAAAGTCCCGACACAGAATGAGGTGTACTTGTTCACGGACGCGTATGAATAGTATATACTAGCGGGTAGTGCGCGGCGGCACGCCGCGCCACATGGACTAATTAGCTATTTTGGTCTTTTTTTAATATTTGGTGAGTGGTCACAAGATTTTTTTTGGCAAAGTAGTTCATGTACATTTAGTTGGGTGATCGTGACAAAGTAGTGCATACAAGAAAACGGTTCATCTACATAAGAGATCTAAATGATACGCAGCAATATAGATTGCTCGGCAGCTACATAAGAGATCTATATGATACATATCAATATAGATTGCCCGGCGTGCCACGCCTCGCTAATTCATTTTAGATTTTTTAGTTGTTGAAAATCTAGTGTACTGTGCAGCTGTGTCTTTGTGGCGAGGTGACGGACGATTGATTACGTATCTAACAGTTGTGCACTTTTTGTTTGTTGATGAAATTTATACATTGTGCCAATGTGGAAATAAATACACTTGGGAGTACGATTAGACCTGCCGGTCGTGTTGGCTTATTCATTCTTTTTAACGTAGCATTCAGAGCTGGTTGTCGCGGTTGACTATAGCATTTAGAGTCAGTTCTTCCTTATGGGTCTTCAAGGGTATTACAGTATAATTTTCCACATACGGTATACATATTGATAAGATAAACGCTCTGCTCTACTACTTAATTTGCGCTGTCCATGAATCTTGCTGATCATCATGCGCACAAATGAATGGGACATTGTTGTCAGTAATCTAACTAAACAACCAGCCACAGCAATCTAACTAAACAGCCAGCCACTTGGTACTTACGCCCAGCGGCCAGCGCATTCTGGACAACCTGAAAAATACAAAAACATTGTCCTTTATTATATACGTCAATAATTTTTTAACTTCCAAACCAATTTCATGATGTGCAAAAATTTTAACGACTACAGAATGTAAGAATTCTGATGGATAGAGTGGATCAGCATCAGCAAGATAATCAGTTGATATAATATCACAGCTAACAATTATCTTGGAACAACCAGACATATACGATTATAAAGAGATCCACTAATATCATCAAGCATTTTATTAGTTCCGACGGTTAGCATAAATGAAGAAAAACGGATCACGTGCTATTAATAGTAGCAGATATGTTATATCTTTAGTGGGCAAAATCACTAAATTTTTAGAATGCGCAACCATGAAGTAGAAGCTTTGATCGGAGCTGAAATTCGGTTTTGCCAACTGTATAGTGAGTGCAGATATTGTTGTTGCCGATGTCCTGTACCCACTGAGCAAATTCAGATAGTTTCGTACAGTGCATGGCATCCATTGCATTTAGATCAATTAAAGGAAGGGAAAAAAGTCATGGCGTAAAACCGTAAACTAATGCACACAAGCATCTCATTATACTATCATAATATGTAATTCTCAGCTAGAATTGACATACATGGCCAAACTTTTTCAGATTGTGACATCATTTTTTTCATGTACCCAAGACTGAAAACTGAAAAGGAACTTTCAAAAAGCTACTTACAGCAATAACTTTGTTCTCTGAAATGTTGGTTAGTACTAAAAACAAGAAGGCGTCGTTGTCATTGTTTGTCTAGAACAGCAGTACATAGGAGCTTATCAATCTGAAGCTTGTATGCTGAACTCACCGATTGCAAGGAAGAGGGAGAAGCTGATGGAGGCAGGGCTACAGGAAACTGCTGTTGCGCGGCACAGACAGGGAGAATAATGATACGCACGGGTCTTGGACAGTGGACATCTTTGCAGCAGGAGCCGGGTGTTTGGCCGACGAAGTAGTCGCTCAGCTGCGGAAGCAATCTATGTTATTTCTATACAAGATGGGACAACAATCTCTAAAATTCTTAATGATTCGTTTCCCATCTCTAGAGACTGTATGGCCTATTAGCATGGGCCACATAAAAATCAAGAAGAATATGTACTATATATTATGCACATATGTCACTACAACCCATACTGTAGTAGAATAGAACAGGTTGAATCCTCGGAACCAACTTAAACTGACAACTTTCACTTCATCGACACTCAAATGAACACTCTTTCCTCTTTGCTCATACTGTATAGAACTGGCCACAGCTATCACAAAAACTCATAGTTCAGTCAAAAAATTGTACAATTTATCTTATTTCTGTTAACTGGGGGAAATAGTAGAATCAAGATACTCTACAGCCCATAAAACTACCTCATATATTAACTTGGAAAGGAATTAACTAAGAAGTGGCCAAAAATTAAGAGATGTCTAAAAAGACAGTGACATTGTGAAAGCAAGTGATAGATCTCTAAAATTAGGATGGAATGAAAGGAACCAAGTAGTGTGACAATTATAAGATATATAAAAAGATAACGGTTGATAAGCAAATGAGAGATCTCTGATAATGATTTATTAGCATGAATCTCATAACCACACACTCATGTTTCCCTTACGTAGGCAGCAAAATTCTAAATGATTAAGATACTATCCTCTTAACCTATTAAATTTGGAGTCATAAACATTTTCCTACCATCAAGTAACCTACAAAACCCACACAAAGAAGGATCTGACGAACTAACTTTATTTTTTCAAACATTCAAATATACAAATAAGCCAAAAGAGAGATAAATTTTCAAAACTAACTTTATCATTCACTGATATACAACAAATAGTCTAGAAAACCCATACTTGAATCATTCTTAGCAAGATAAACATGTAGTACCTGAAGAACATGCTACACAAAATCCCTCTGGAACTCCAAGGTAATGAATCAATCTTATGGGTTGACTAAACCAATCCCTTTGATTAAAGGCATCCTGCATGTGCAAAGCAAAAAACATATCATAATGGGATATCAGCTTGATGGAAAAAAACATACCATAAAATATTTATTTGCGAAAACGACTATTGTACAAGAGATATCGGCTTGATACGGAATATGATGGAATAAGAATAGTAATTACAGTGATCTAAACACTCTTATATTTCTTTAAGAGGGGGTACAAAGTAATGATCTCATAAGTGCGAGAGGGGAAAGAACAACACCTGATCATGTTGAAATATAATAGTGAACTGTACATTTACACCTCACTGAATTTTCAGGTTTAGACAACCCGAGCTTTATAACTGAAACAAAAACAAGATGGTATTGATCCTCCTTGGATAAATTAAATTCCAATAGAGCAGAAGTTCTACTTAAGAATCTACAAAAATAATTCAATATTGTTCTAGTATTTAAAAAAATTCACCATGGAAGCTACCTCATTATCAACCCATACGCAGATTACATAATCAGTGCAACATCAAGAAAGCCGAAGATTGTGCAGAAATTTGCATCCACCTCTAAATATAGTAGAAGACCTGCAAGGAAGCGATTACTATTAGTAATCTAGTAGAAATTATCACCTGTCCCTACCAGAAACCTGATTATATATAAGCTATTTGTGTAACATATGCACACAAATTAGCTGCGGCTACATTTACATTCTATCTTGAAACGATTGCGAGAAAGGCTTTTAAGATAATGCACACACCAAAAAAAAGTACAGTAGTTTTTTCTGCATGAACACGATTCCTCAATTTTGGGCTTTTGGCTGAAATTACAGCATTTTCCAGTGCAGAAGTTGTCATATCTCTGCTCTAGAAGTGATGTATACGAAAATAAGCACCAAGTAGCAGGCAAAACTAAGAAATATGAAAAGGAAACCAAAGATATTGCTGGGTGGTACTCACTGATTCATGTGAAGACGAAGACATGGGGCTGGACGGGGAGCTCGAACTTGAGATTGAAGTACTCGCTGACTTATGCTCCATCTGATCTCCATGTCCAGCAGCCCCAGCCTGCTGCGAGCCAGCAACCTCCAAGGCTCCAACGTGCAGCCAGTAACCGCGCTGCTCTCTCGGCGTGTGGCCCGGTGACGCGCCCCGGCGGTGATGCCTCTAAGCTCTGACGCACGACGGAATCGACCCGGCTTCAGCCCTTCCTCCAGGTGGAGGGAGCTTGATCCAAAGGAGAGAGGGGAGTGGAAAGATTAGGAGGAACCTACTCCATTGATGCTTGCTCTGTTCACAGATCGGCCATGCGGGTGGAGAGGTGGGGGCCCGGCGGCGAATTGGTTGTGTGCGCCGCCAGATTTTGGAAGACAGACGCAGTGGCGGAGGGATGACCTAGAAAGGCGAAGTGAAGACCCAGGCATGTAAGCCTGTCCTTTTATAGCGCACTATGCGGTGGACTGGTGGGCTGGTGGGCTAGCTGCGGGCGGTGGGGGGAAGCGAGAGAACTTTAGAGAATTGGACACATGGTGGGCAGCGGAGAAATAGCATGGTCAGCGTTTGATTTCGTTGATGACGCGTGGGCAGTTCCCCAAGATACGTGTCCACCATCGCTTTTCTTTTCTACTACCACGTCAGAATGGTCTAAAAACGGACTTCACGTGCAAATTCTACCTCTGCAGGTCCCCTAGCAACAAGTGTAATTTTCTAGAGGCCATAAAAAATTCCAAAAAATTCAGAGAAATGAATCCCTTACGGGCCTAGTATTCTTCGTATATATACCACCATAAAACAAACAAAATATATTCTACCTTGCTAATCAAATTAACCTCACTACCGGTTGTTTGTCAAAGTGATGGACGATGACCTCGCGGGCCCACACAAAGCGTAATACACGAGTATTGAGTGTCGTGTAGGACAACCATCGAATGCATGTGGCAAAAACATGTATGTATGAAACGGTTGTGTAATGTTTTAAATTACGAATTCACGACTCTAATGCGGCATCGGCCTGCCTAACAAAACGACCAACCCACACGGTGGCTCACCACTCATAGTGTACTGCGAGCCACTCGCCACCCCCAGACGCACCCACCCACACACACACCGCGAATCCACTGCAACTATGATGCATGTTAAATTATTTATCCCGCGGTGAACATATGTATGTTACCAAAGGAGGGACGTTTTAATTTCAAAAAAAATCACCGATCATTAAGACGTTTTAGTACATTAATTGATTGGTTTTCAAGGGGTATAATGTGCAAATCAAATTCGAGCTACATGCACACATGACAGTGCACCTAAATGGATTGCAAAAACACATGTGTCTCACTTGGTGCATGTTTACTCCCCGTGCAACAAATGTCAAACAATGAGAATCTTGATTTTTAAATTCTAGTACATCCAAAACTTATTAGAAGTTCATGAAACTTATCGTGTTGTCATATGGACACCGATACAAAGTTGCATTGTAATTTTTTTGGTCAAATTTGAGACCAGTTTTGATGTAATCTTTATCTAATTACAAACGGGAGATTAATAATAATTGGGAACCAATATCCCAAACAGACTATTTCTTCGAACCGTGAATGTTAGACCAACAATGGATACGTGCCATGCTTCGGTTAAGCAAAAAATAAAGCGGCGTCATTAATCATCCAAATAGAAAAACAATATACATGCTGCCACGCGACCCGTGTACCGTGTGAGCAGGCGTGAGTTGACGGGACGCATGCGATCAGTCCGCCGTGCAGGCAGACTGGGAGGAATGCGTGCAGGTGTGTGAATTGACACGTGCTCGCTGCATAGTGTCATCGGGAGGCGTACGAGTAGCTGTGTGAAACGACGGTAGGCATGCCAGCAGTCTGGTGCGCAGGCTCACCAGGAGGCGAGCCAACGGTTTGACCGCGGCCCGCCTCTCTCCCACTATTCCATGTTAATGGTGCGCCCGAGTGGCCGCACCCCCATCCTCGCCACACACATAATCCCCTCTCTCCGCTTGCATCCTCGACACCGCTCTCAGTCATCAAAGCTGTCACTGTATGAGGATGCCGCTGAAG
Source organism: Triticum dicoccoides (assembly GCF_002162155.2). NCBI lineage: Eukaryota > Viridiplantae > Streptophyta > Magnoliopsida > Poales > Poaceae > Triticum > Triticum dicoccoides. The sequence continues at coordinate 594,261,225 of NC_041393.1, forward strand.
CTCCCCATCGGAGGGAGTGGAGACGCCAGGGCTGCTAAAGCACCGGAGCACGGCATGGATATGGATACAGAGGTTGCCGTCACCGCCGGCAAGTTATCGCTGCAACCTGACATCGTCGACAGCGTCGAACTTCCACAGCCGGAGGCAGAGTTCCACACCGACTCCAGCGACGACTCCGACAATGACGAACAACTGGTTAGTCATCTATACCCATTTATGTGTCAAATAGATCCCAGGGTTTCTCTGGTTACTCCTGCCTTCCCCTTTTTGGAATAGAAATCCTATGGTTATGTTCTCCCAATCCATGAAATCTGAGTAAGTTTCATTAGATCCGTGCAGTGTATTGACTGTTTGAATGGTACAAGTGATAAGTGATTAGTTGTTTCATCTATGGAAATGATTTCTGCTAGGGTTAGCGTTCGTGCTAATAATTCCTAGTCAGGACTTGACAATTGATTTTGAATGACCTACATATGTTTGTGCCATTATTTTCTTCAAGATTGGTCTGTACATAGACGAATGTGCTTAAAAATCGGCCATAATCTCTGGATATGTATAAATAAATAGCCATAAATTCCTAATCCTACTTCACGACATGTAATCATTGATTTGATGCCAATTTTTGGCAACTGCCAAATGTTCGCTAGAGATTAGTTTGTAACCATTAATTTGAGGCCACATTTTTTAACTATTTGTATAGGTGCTGTCTAACGATGTGGACAGCGAGGATGAAGATGTCTAGAGGAGGTACAACAGGCAAATCATGAGGGAGCTTTATGCGGGAATGCATAACAGGCGTATTAGGACCTGGAACGGTGGCTATCGATGCCCATTTTGCAACCACAAGCTTCATGACGCCTATAAAAGCGTTCTGGCACATGCAAGAGGACGGGCCGTTGGCTCCTTCAAGCAGAAGTATGCTCGCAGGGTGGAGCACGACGCATATGCCGAGTACCTGGAGAAGGTTAAGGATCGTGTCAGCTTGTGAGATGAGATTTGGGTTCTAACTATGTACGCTTGATCATCCTTAATGACGGTTGAACTATGCTTGTGTATGTGTACGCTTATTATCTATGTCAGAGTATGTTTAATCTATGTTTACTTATGTCTAACTGCAGGATATGGATGCAATCAGTTTGTTGATGGAATCTACCTCCGTCCTCATTTATTGGTCCCCTTTGGAATTTGTGTTAAATGTTGACCAAAGATTTAACTGACAAAATGTTAGTGCAGGCCAGCAAAAATTATATCGTTGGATGTGTATTTGAACATAGTGTTCAATGATATAATTTTTTATGACATGCATAAACATTTCTTTGTCAAATATTTGGTTGAAATTTGGTACAAATTACAGAGGGGACCAATAAACTGGGACAGAGGTAGTATGTCAATCACACACGGTTCCCAAAATTGGAACTATGTGCAATGACTTTCATTTTTCCTATTGCTTCAATCACACACGGTTCCCAAAATTAGAACCATGTGCAATGACTTTCGTTTTGCATGTTGCGTCAATCACACACGCTTGTCTCTAGCAAACCGTTGCCTCCAAAATTCTTTGTGGGACAGAAAACCCTCACCACCCAATTCAAAAAAGAAAAAGTAAAACCCTCGCCATCCCCACGTCACAAAAGACCTCACCCCCGCCCGCCACCCCATGCCTCCGGTCCCCATTCACACCTGCACAAGCTCCTCCGCGTCTATGCATGGCACCGCCTATGGCAGATGTAACCACTTAGCTCGTCGCATGCCGCCGCCGCCAGGCTGCGGGCAAACCCCACCGCATTTCGCCACTTCCGCTTGCCGCATATCTTTCTGTTGCAATCTTTGGGCATCAATATAGTTTGTCTTCCTCCAAGTATTGGCAGTTGGATATGTGTATTGCATTCCACTCTCTTGTTGAGAAATACACAATTTATGGAGGACGACAATTTATATTGGCCTTCTAAGATTTTCGCCCATTTTGGCAATCGATGCCAATGGGGGAGAAGTTTCAGAGAGTTTTGTGGAGTAGCTTTGGTTTTTGTTTCCTTAGCATTTGCATCTCATACGCATGCATTATTGGTTGGTGCATTGAATGGTGATGCATAATTCCTTGTATAAACTCTCTTGAAAGTGATTGTCATCAATTACCAAAATTGGGGAGATTGAAAGGACATGTGGTGCCCCCATGTGTGGTTTTGGTAATTGATGACAATCTCTATGGACTAATGGTTGCCTTGAGTTATATTTGAAGGGTTTGCCCATAGGCTTTTCTTGGAGTCCATTTGTTGGTTTCAATGAGAGTTTGTGATGACCAAGGTGCTATTAAGGAATTATCCAAAGATTGGTCATATGAGTGTTGAGCTTATTGCAAGCATGTCTTGAAGAAGAAGTTTGTGTGATCATTCATGTTTACCTTCAAGACATCATCCAAATTAAGAGAGTTGCAAAGATTCAAGGTTGATCAAGACTAAGTCAAGAGTGAATCAAGTTGATCAACTCACAAAGTGTAGAAGATGTACCGAGAGGGATCAAGTGATCCCATGGTATGGTAAGCATTGTCCATTGCACTTTATGTACTAACCCATGGTCTATGTGAGAGTTGTATGTGGGGTTAGGTACATATCCATGGGCTTGCGTCAAGAGGAAGATATCATACAACCCATGGAAAGGATGACATCAAGTGGTGATCGTCATCAAGATTGTCGTGTGCAAGTTCAAGTGGAGCATCACGAAGAGATCAAGTGCTTGAATCTTGCCATCCATTGTGGTGTCAATGGACTTGTGAAGATGTGTCGAAGAGTGGCTCACCCATAGTGAACTATGGGGGAGCAATCATCTAGTCTTCATCGAGCCAACACAATCAAGAAAGGTGGTTCAACTTGAGGGAGTCAAGATCGTATTCATCTAGATCAAGTGGACCATGTGCAAGGCAAAGGTTTTCCCTTGATAGGTTTTCTATTTTACCAGTCTTGTGGTAGTAGTTGGGAGACAGAGTTATAGGATCGTTTGCCGTACTATCAAGGGGGGCTCTCAAGTTGGTAGCTTGATCGTATCGTTAGTAGAGAGCTCAAACCATTGCATCCTTGCATCATGTTTCTTGGTTCTTGTTTGGTTATCTTTGCGAGTCTTAGATCTTATGGTCATCTTGATGACAAGCTTGAGTTCTTCGAAAATGGAGTTCGCATGCGTCTTCTATGACGTTTTCGGTGTTGGAGGTTTTACCGGTCTTATCTGATGAAGGGTTCTCACCATTTTCTTATGGGACTTTTCTCATTTGCTTATTCTTGATATTTCTACCAATATTGTGTTAGCCCATGTCGTTAGCTTTCCAACAAACTTGATTTCGTTGAATTCGGAGTCTGTTTGCAAAAGTTGTGGCTGTTTTGGTAAAGGCTGCAGCGATACTACCGCGACTAGAGCGGATGTAATTTTTTACTACCGCTCCAGAGCGGTACTACCGCGGCTCCTGAGCGGTAGTACCGCTCCAGAGCAGTACTACTGTGGCTCCTAAGCAGTAGTACCGCTCCGGACCAAAAACTCGTGTTTTCTCTCTTGTTGGGCTGTTTTGACCATGCTAAGCGGTAGTACCGCTCCTCCAAGCGGTAGTACCGCTTGTGCACGACCTGAACACATAACGGTTGAATTCGGGAGGTCCTATAAATGGGGTCTTCTTCCCCAATGAACCTAATCTTTTGAGCTCGTGTTCTTCCCCCATTGTTGACCTTCTTCGAGCTTGCTAACTCTCAATCCCTCCATGGATTCTTGCTATTTCCTGAGGGAAAAGAGAGAGGAGATCTAGATCCACGTTTCCACCAATCACTTTCTCCTCTAAGTGAGGGGAACCCCTTGGATCTAGATCTTGGAGTTCTTCGTGTTCTTCTTTCGTTCTTCCTCTCATTTTCCTCCCTAGCATTAGTTGCTTTGGTGGGATTTGGGAGAGAAGGACTTGGGCACTCCGTGTGCCCTTGCCATTGCATTTGGTGCATCGGTTTGAGTTCTCCATGGTGATACGTGGAAGTGAAGTTTGAGAAGCTTATTACTCTTGGGTGTTTGGGCACCCTAGAGCTTGTTCCTCTTGGGTGCCTTGGTGCCCTAGACGGTTGGTGGTGTTCGGAGCTCAATCATTATGGTGTAAAGCTCCGGGCAAGCGTCGGGGTCTCCAATTAGGTTGTGGAGATCGCCCCGAGCAATTTGACGGGTACCGGTGACCACCCCCAAGGTTTGCCAATGTGTACAGGTTCGGTGACCGCCCCCAAGGGTCGCCATGTGTACGGGTTTGGTGACCGCCATCAAGGGTCCCTTAGTGGAATCACGGCATCTTGCATTGTGCGAGGGCGTGAGGAGATTACGGTGGCCCTAGTGGCTTCTTGGGGAGCATTGTGCCTCCACACCGCCCCAAATGGAGATTAGCATCCGCAAGGGTGTGAACTTCGGGATACATCATCGTCTCCGCGTGCCTTGGTTATCTCTTACCCGAGCCCCTTTACTTATGCACTTTACTTTGTGATAGCCATATTGTTCTTTGTCATATATCTTGCTATCACATAGTTGCTTATCTTGCTTAGCATAAGTTGTTGGTGCACATAGGTGAGCCTAGTTGTTGTAGGTTTTGTGCTTGACAAATTAACCACTAGGTTTATTCCGCATTTGTTCAAGCCTAAACCGTAATTATTTTAAAGCGCCTATTCACCCCCCCTCTAGGCGACATCCTCGATCTTGCAATTGGTATCAGAGCCTCGTCTCTCTTTGTTAGGCTTAACCGCCTAGAGAGTAAAGATGTCGACTAGGGGATTAGGATTCTCTGACACTCTTAGTTTCGATGGCACAAATTTTGATGTTTGGGTAATTCGCATGCTTAATCTCTTTAGGGTCATGGACCCAAATTTAGAGCGAATTGTAGATATGGGTTTTTCTCCTCCAAAGGATCCCCAAAGATTATCTTTAGAGGATGAGAAAAACTCTTATCTCAATGCTCAAGCTTCTAATGTGCTTTTTGATGCTTTGAGCAATGTAGTTATTTTTCAACTCATGCCGTTCTGGGATGCTCATGAGTTGTGGACAAAGCTTCAAGATAAATATGGTGTGTCCAATACTTGTGGGGATGATTGTTCCCCCTCCACCTCCGGTCATATAGTCTTCTCAACTTCTTCTACTTCACCTACATGTGGTTTGCCACAAGGTAATGATATGGTGAGTAGTGTTGGTCATTACAATGGTGATAGTATGCTCATTGTGGATGATCCTTCATCACTATATTATTGCAATACTCCTTCCTTGGGCTTTAACACTTCGAGCACTCCAAATGTTTCACATGCTTGTTTTGATAGTCCTTGCATATCATGTTGAAATTGCTTGACTAAATCGCATGATGATATGCTTGCTATGTCTTGTTGCCATGATAAAAATGCATCTATTTCCTCGAATTATTGTGCTAACAATGTAGAGGAAACCGAACACTCCATGGAACAAGATGTGGTGTTTAATGGTGCCTCAAGGGATCCTACATCATCATCTGTTGCTTTTTGTCTTATGGCTAAGGCATCAAAGGTATCTCCTACTTTGTACCCCAATATGTCTCTTGATGATGATGTTGATGCTAATGATGATGAGGATAATGATGAAGAGAATGATAATGTTGCCTCCTTAAAAACTAAGGGGGAGATGATTTTAAAAGCTCTTCATAAAAATAAAATTGCTCGTTCCAACTTCATGGAAATTATGTCCATTGCCATTGAGGGAAAGAAATATATTGAGGAGTTGGAATCTCATCACGAGGAGCATGAGGTCACCATTGAGAAAATGGAAGCTCATGGGCGTGATTACGCAAATGAGATCGCGGAGCTATCTCAAGCTCTTGAACATGAACAAACCACCTCCGAATCTCTTGAGGAGACTTTTTCTCTAGAATTATCTAGAGTGAGGGGATCTCATGATAGAGCTCTTGAGGTGGCCAACGATTTCAAAACTAAAAATGCTAAGCTTGAAGTTTCTCATGCTAGACTCCTTGAGGATTTTGAGCACCTCGAAAATGGCTCAAGGGTCATCAAGGGTGAGCTCATCAAACTCACCGAGTCTCATGCCCAACTTGAAGCTTCTTATTTAAAAGAGCTTGCCAAGTTGCCTTCTCCTCTTGTTGTTAATGATGATGCTTGGGCTACTAATTCTATTACTTGTGAAGCATCCATTTTGAAGGAGAATGTTGAGCTACGGGCTCAACTTGAGGTGCTATCTAGCAATTATGGGAAATTGGAAGAAAGTCATGAAAAGCTCTCAAGCTCTCATGATGATCTTCTAGTATCCCATAGCATTCTAAAGATAGCTCATGAGGCCATGATTGCTAAGGTAACATCTAGTGAGCCTCATGTGGATACTAGCACTACTTCTAGTCAAAATAGTATATTGCCATGTGCTAGTCCTTGTAATTCATCTACTCACAATGTTGGTACATCTTGTGATGAATTGCTTTCCTTTCCTTTTTGCTCTAACGATGAAGCTTGTACTTCCTCTAGTACTTGTGTTGAGACTAACCATGTAGAGGAAATCAAAGAGCTCAAGGCCCAAGTCACTTCTTTGAAGAAAGACTTGGAAATGTGTCATGAAGGGAAGGCCACACTCAACAATATCTTGAGTGTGCAAAAATCCCCCAATGACAAAGGTGGACTTGGATTCAAATCCAACAAGAAGAAGAAGTCCAAGTTGAACAAGAAGAAGGGCCAAGAACAAGTCAAGAATTCAGCCAAGATTGTTTGCTTCAAGTGCAAAGTCGAAGGGCATCATGTTAGATCTTGCCCATTGAATAAGAAGGCCATTAGTGTCAAGCAACAAGGGAAGAGGGCACAAGTTCAATCTCATGCTCAACATCAAGTTGAAGAAAGGCCTCTTCCCAAGAAGACTCAAGTTAATGCTTCTCAAATTGAGAAATCAAGTGAGAAGAAAGTGAAGAGTAGACGTTGCTACTTATGTCGTGAGAAAGGTCACGTCGCTTCTTCATGCACTAGTGGTAACTTATCCAACCCAATTATTATTGATGATATCTATTCTCTTGGTAAGGATAAGGTTGGCAATGTGTTTGCCAAGTTTGTTGGTACTCAAATTGGTGTCAAGCAAAGAACCATTTGGGTAGCCAAACCTATTGTGACTAACCTCTTAGGACCCAACTTGGTTGGGGACCAACAAGCTCAAACTTGATCAATAGGTGTTGTTGGAGGGCATTGGAGACTTGGCTACATTATGAAGAATTAAGGGGACTTCATCATTCTCTTTGTCTCAAGCCAAGTCAATTGGATTATCAAGTTTCTATCTTATATCCAGTGTGCCTCCTTGCGGTAACTTGTACTTAAATTGTTTACCTTGAAAGTTACTTGCCCCCTTGCATGTTTTGGTTTTGTTCCTTGCATGTGTTTGTATATGTTGCGCTTCCAACTTGCTTATCTTGAGCAATCAAGTATGTGTGTGATGGTTTGCACATCATGTACGTGTGCGTCGTGCGTTGAGCCTTTTTGCTTCATGTTTGTATCCTAGTTGGCTCGTGTGAGAGATCAATGGAACATCCCATTTTGGGGGAGTGATGTGCTTTGTGCACCTCACAATCGTATAAATGTGTGTACATGAGGAATACCATCTAGTATTGATATTACAAGATTATCTAGTCGCTAGGTGGTATATCTCTCATGAGAAATTCAAATTATAAAAATTCCATTGATTATCTCGTGTTGGACCTCTTATTGCCTCTTGTTAAGTTCTTATTGGTATCACATTATGGGGGAGTAATATGCTAAGTGCATATTACAAGCCTAGAAAATGTGTACATTTGAGATATTGTCACCTAGAATTGATATTGTAAATTATCTTGTTCCTAGGTGGCATGTTAGCTCTACAAGTTGCAATTTGCTTTTTGTTTGGAGTGAAGATGATGTCGGATATCCTTGCTATCTACCACCAGGAATTATTTCCAAATACTTCTTGTCCTTTGATAATTGGTAATCACTTATGTGTGGTAGAATTTAATTGATCATCTTTACATTGGCTTTTGTTTATTTGCCTTTTTCTCTTGCCAAGGTTTGTGTCAACTCCCATTGTCTTCCCTACCACTTGTGGATCTTGTTTATTTCTTGTTCTTGTCTAGTGTTTTCTAGATATAGTGAAAGTGGTGATCCCACCTTGTGCATTTTGTAGTAAAATGCAAATCCTATATAATGCACAACTCGTGGGGGAGCTATCCTATTTTCTTTAGAACACTCTTCTTGTGATCTTTATCAAGTGTCTTCTGGTGGAAGGCAAGCCATTTCTTTTTGGTACTTTGTGCCATCATGAAACTTTGTTGAGAGCCTGGTTTGTTTGGAACCATCCTCTCTTTGGGAGTTTGACATCTTTAGTTTAGTGTGTATCAATGGATATCTCATTCCTTGATGTATCTTTAATGATATCTTCCAAGTGATGATTTCTCCATTTGGTATCCTTTTCACTTGGCATTTCTTTGTTTTTGGTTTTGGTTTTTGAAAGTCTTGAGCATGCATGTTTACTTCATGTATTTCATTTGTCATGCTTTCTTTCTTTGACTCAATATATAGGGGAAACTCCACCTAGTCTCAATTTGGATGAGATGTGCATGAAATTCATTTTCATATCTATATGCACATATTTATGTGGAGTTTGTCCTATGTATTGGTGTTTCTAACTATTTGCTCCCGATGAGTTTGGGTACCGTTTAGTTTGTGTTGTTCTTCTAGGAACATTTGGAGATGCATTGGATGCTCGTCTCACTCACAAGGAAGGTGTTGTCACCATGTGCATATTGGAGTCAAGCTAGGATGATCAATGAACTACTATCTACCTTCAATTGGTATCTACTACATCCTTCCAGTGATATCTCGGTAACAAGTATCTATTCATGCTTTCTCCTCTTGCATTCAACCTTCTGTAGGTTGCATCTTGGCATGATATTCATTTCATATCTTGTGATACTTGTTTCCTTTCTCAAAGCATCCCAACGATGATCTCTTGTTGCTAGTTGTGATGCCTTTGATGGATGTGTGTTTGGACTTCATTTATATACAATAAGACCATATCTAGCCAAGTGCTATGCTTTCAAGCAAATATCTTATTGGTATATTTATGACTTCCTTGTGGATATCCTGTTCCTTCGTGTTGTAACTATTTCGGGTGTACATCCTTCTTTATAGATATATATATATCATCATGATTTCGTCTACATAGAACCTTATACACTTGAGAGAAATTACATCTCTAGTTGATATCTTTTCTTTCACGTCCACCTTGTCTTTCTTATGTTATTTCTTTGGTGGCTCCGTGAAAGCTTTTGCCTTGAGTGCGTGTCCTCTACCGTTGCATCTTGTTGCACTCTTGTGTGGTGAAGATTATTTTCCTCTTGCTTATCTTTACGAGGTTTTTGCCATCTTAATTGGTATCCCTCGTCTTGATGAGCCTCCCCTCGTCTATCTTCACCACGGGTTGTCACAAGCATAGGTTCTCTTTTGCTTATTAGTAAGCTTGTGAACCCATTTGCTGTTGTGTGTGGGAATGATAGGCCATGCACCGTGTGCCTCATTCTTTCAAGACTATGTTGATGCTTAATGCTCATCCTAATCTTAGTCTTCTCAAGTGCTTCGGCATGACTCACACACATCATTTTGGTTGAGCCTATTCTTAAGTTGCCTCTTTTACATGTTGCTCAACCATGTGCTTGTTGCAAGTGCTAGGCTTTGTTTCCTATATGCTCACTTGCACTGGATGTGAGTTTCTATTGATTTTGGGGGAGCTATGATCCTATTTTGTGCACTTTGTATTCAAATACAAAAATTCTTATGTGTGCACAAATCATGGGGAGCTTCTCTAGTTTCTTTAGAACACTCCTTTGCGCTTTTCATAATATCTTTATTCTTGTGGCATGTAGGATCATTGGTCTAGTTGGTTCAATTGATATCCGTTGATTGCTTGCTTCAATTGGTATCTTCTGGTTGCTTGTGTCTCTCTTTGTTATGTCTTTGTGGCATATCTTTCTGTTGCAATCTTTGGGCATCAATATAGTTTGTCTTCCTCCAAGTATTGGCAGTTGGATATGTGTATTACATTCCACTCTCTTGTTGAGAAATACACAATTTATGGAGGACCACAATTTATATTGGACTTCTAAGATTTTCGCCCATTTTGGCAATCGATGCCAATGGGGGAGAAGTTTCAGAGAATTTTGTGGAGTAGCTTTGGTTTTTGTTTCCTTAGCATTTGCATCTCATACGCATGCATTATTGGTTGGTGCATTGAATGGTGATGCATAATTCCTTGTATAAACTCTCTTGAAAGTGATTGTCATCAGTTACCAAAATGGGGGAGATTGAAAGGACATGTGGTGCCCCCATGTGTGGTTTTGGTAATTGATGACAATCTCTATGGACTAATGGTTGCCTTGAGTTACATTTGAAGGGTTTGCCCAGGGCTTTTCTTGGAGTCCATTTGTTGGTTTCAATGAGAGTTTGTGATGACCAAGGTGCCATTAAGGAATTACCCAAAGATTGGTCATATGAGTGTTGAGCTTATTGCAAGCATGTCTTGAAGAATAAGTTTGTGTGATCATTCATGTTTACCTTCAAGACATCATCCAAATTAAGAGAGTTGCAAAGATTCAAGGTTGATCAAGACTAAGTCAAGAGTGAATCAAGTTGATCAACTCACAAAGTGTAGAAGATGTACCGAGAGGGATCAAGTGATCCCATGGTATGGTAAGCATTGTCCATTGCACTTTATGTACTAACCAATGATCTATGTGAGAGTTGTATGTGGGGTTAGGTACGTATCCATGGGCTTGCGTCAAGAGGAAGATATCATACAACCCATGGAAAGGATGACATCAAGTGGTGATCGTCATCAAGATTGCCGTGTGCAAGTTCAAGTGGAGCATCACGAAGAGATCAAGTGCTTGAATCTTGCCATCCATTGTGGTGTCAATGGACTTGTGAAGATGTGCCGAAGAGTGTCTCACCCATAGTGAACTATGGGGGAGCAATCATCTAGTCTTCATCAAGCCAACGCAATCAAGAAAGGTGGTCCAACTTGAGGGAGTCAAGATCGTCTTCATCTAGCTCAAGTGGACCATGTGCAAGGCAAAGGTTTTCCCTTGATAGGTTTTCTATTTTACCGGTCTTGTGGTGGTAGTTGGGAGACCGAGTTATAGGATCGTTTGCCGTACTATCAAGGGGGGCTCTCAAGTTGGTAGCTTGATCGTATCGTTAGTAGAGAGCTCAAACCATTGCATCCTTGCATCATGTTTCTTGGTTCTTGTTTGGTTATCTTTGTGAGTCTTAGAGCTTATGGTCATCTTGATGACAAGCTTGAGTTCATTGAAAATGGAGTTCGCATGCGTCTTCTATGACGTTTTCGATGTTGGAGGTTTTACCGGTCTTATCCGATGAAGGGTTCTCACCATTTTCTTATGGGACTTTTCTCATTTTCTTATTTTTGATATTTCTATCAATATTGTGTTAGCCCATGTCGTTAGCTTTCCAACAAACTTGGTTTTGTTGAATTCGGAGTCCGTTTGCAAAAGTTGTGGCTGTTTTCGTAAAGGCTGCAGCGGTACTACCGCGACTAGAGCGGATGTAATTTTTTACTACCGCTCCAGAGTGGTACTACCGCGGCTCCTGAGCGGTAGTACCGCTCCAGAGCAGTACTACCGTGGCTCCTAAGCAGTAGTACCGCTCCGGACCAAAAACTCGTGTTTTCTCTCTTGTTGGGCTGATTTGACCGTGCTAAGCGGTAGTACCGCTCCTCCCAGCGGTAGTACCACTTGTGCACGACCTGAACACATAACGGTTGGATTCGGGAGGTCCTATAAAAGAGGGTCTTCTTCCCCAATGAACCTAATCCTTTGAGCTTGTGTTCTTCCCCCATTGTTGACCTTCTTCGAGCTTGCTAACTCTCAATCCCTCCATGGACTCTTGCTAGTTCTTGAGGGAAAAGAGAGAGGAGATCTAGATCTGCGTTTCCACCAATCACTTTCTCCTCTAAGTGAGGGGAACCCCTTGGATCTAGATATTGGAGTTCTTCGTGTTCTTCTTTCGTTCTTCCTCTCATTTTCCTCCCTAGCATTAGTTGCTTTGGTGGGATTTGGGAGAGAAGGACTTGGGCACTCCGTGTGCCCTTGCCATTGCATTTGGTGCATCAGTTTGAGTTCTCCACGGTGATACGTGGAAGTGAAGTTTGAGAAGCTTATTACTCTTGGGTGTTTGGACACCCTAGAGCTTGTTCCTCTTGGGTGCCTTGGTGCCCTAGACGGTTGGTGGTGTTCTGAGCTCAATCATTCTGGTGTAAAGCTCCGAGCAAGCGTCGGGGTCTCCAATTAGGTTGTGGAGATCGCCCCGAGCAATTTGACGGGTACCGGTGACCGCCCCCAAGGGTTGCCAAAGTGTACGAGTTCGGTGACCGCCCCCAAGGGTCGCCATTTCTACGGGTTCGGTGACCGCCCTCAAGGGTCCCTTAGTGGAATCACGGCATCTTGCATTGTGCGAGGGCGTGAGGAGATTACGGTGGCCCTAGTGGCTTCTTGGGGAGCATTGTGCCTCCACACCGCTCCAAACGGAGATTAGCATTTGCAAGGGTGTGAACTTCGGGATACATCATCGTCTCCGCGTGCCTCGGTTATCTCTTACCCGAGCCCCTTTACTTATGCACTTTACTTTGGGATAGCCATATTGTTCTTTGTCATATATCTTGCTATCACATAGTTGCTTATCTTGCTTAGCATAAGTTGTTGGTGCACATAGGTGAGCCTAGTTGTTGTAGGTTTTGTGCTTGACAAATTAACCGCTAGGTTTATTCCGCATTTGTTCAAGCCTAAACCGTAATTATTTTAAAGCGCCTATTCACCCCCCCTCTAGGCGACATCCTCGATCTTTCACCTACTTTCCTGAAGATATTCTAAATATTGCTACATTTGGATAAAAGGTATCACATGCATCATATACATCAAGGATTTTTTTCCTCTTCTTTCTATATTAGGAAAATTAATGATGTATTGTTCTTTCGATTACTCTCATATTTCCATGACATCATGTTTACCCTATCTGTTTAATTATAGATTTTTGTCCTTCGATTTCAACTGATGTACAGTTCTTTCAATTTGGGCCCATATTTGCATGTTACCATATTTTATTTAACAATCCTACCATGTTCTGGAGCACATCCCTTGCTATGCAACAGATTATGTAGTGCACAATTTTTCCCTTTACATAGATCAAGGCTGCACGGATGTCATACTGCACACAAACCATGGACTTACAATCGTTGCTACTGTAAGACTTGATGAACGTGGTGACTTCTATTTTGGATTTGTCTTTTGGAAAGAAATTTCTATGTTTTATGTACTGAAAGCTGGCACTAAAATTGGACTGCACGTAAAAGGGTCTGGTCATAAGATATATGCTAACTTCCCCGACAAAATCATATGTCATGAGTTTGTTCGAAGTAAGTTTTCTTTTCAACTATCGGCATGTTGACTTACTCAGCAATGTTAAATGAATTGTGTAGTATTTAAGCAACCAATTGATATTCCCTTTTCTTACTATATTCCTACCTAATAACTTCTAGTTACCAATACACTTTTCTATTGCCTATTTTAACTAAATATTCCCTGCACTCTCATTTCCATTAGAAAGCGCCGCTGACAAGGAGACTCCGGAGGTGGAGAACAGGGCTGCCAAAAAGCGGAGGCGGGGCGAGCTAGAACCGCAAGCGACTCCAGCAGGCATAGACTTCATCAGCAGCCTCCCCGATGATATGTTGACAGTCATCATCTCCCTCCTCCCAATCAAATGTGGGGAGCGAACAACCCTCCTTTCCCGACGGTGGCGCCCCCTATGGAACTTCACCCCTCTCGACCTCATCCACACAAACGAGTTGTTCCATGGCTATCTCAAAAGCTTGGATGCGTTCTCCAAGATCCTCGGCAGTCACCCTGGCCCAACCAGAGGCCTTAGAATGGGCAAGTTCCATTCCAATGCTAGGGACCGAGCCAAGCTTGATGACTGGTTCGGATCCCCCGCCCTAGATCAGCTCGAGGAGCTCACTTTTGATGATGGGCATATGTGCTTGCTGCCAACGTCCGCGCTCCGCCTCACGTCCACGCTGCGCATCACCAAGTTCAGGAACTGCCATCCCCCCTAATGACGCGCCAGCTCTTATTCTACCACAACTGAAGAACCTCGATCTCGTCGTCGTCTGCCTCTCAAACGGTGACATGGAGCGTCTGCTCCGTGGCTGTACTGCACTCGAGTACCTTCGTCTTCAGGCGATCAATGGATTGAGTACATTCCACATCACCTCCATGACTCTCCGGACTATTTATGTGTGTTGCTAGTTCGGAATGAAGACATCACAAGATGTGTACCACGGTATGGTCATTGAGTACACACCAGAACTTGTGAGATTACTTTTACTTGATCAAGTAGGTCCAACAAGAATCAATGTCATTTCTGCGCCAAAATTGACAGTGCTGGGCTACTCGTCTGACAAATACTCCGAACTTGTTATTGGATCCACACCCGTTCAGGTACAACAGCCACCTTCTACCTCTCCTTCTACAAATTAACGTTATTTCTAATTTTGAAGATGTTTGCTCGTCTGTCCTTCAAAAATGATTCCAACAAGCCTGACCGCGAAATTGCGCATAGTTAAGGTCTTGGCACTAGAAACTATCGGCCCAAACATGGAGCAAGGTGTCACTTTCCTGAGATACTTTTTGTGCCTGGAGAAGCTATATATCGAGGTGATGTTCCTTTCCTGTTAAATGTTAACCATAAGGGAGTTCAATTTGTGACACCTTTTCCCAAGTTTACAATGACAATATACTACGAATTATGAAGGATTCTTTTGGAGGATTTCAGTACATACATGTAGGGATGAAAACAGAGTGGAAACGAATGGAACTGAGTGCTATCGTATTTGTTTTCACATTTATTTGCAGAAGTTGAAAAGAATACAGAAACCCTGGAAATGAATAAGAAAACAGATACTACCAAAAACGGACACGGAGCAAATATAGAAACAGAAATAGGCATTGATCGGAACTTAAAAACCCCTTGAATCATAGAGAAATACACACAAAAACAAACAAATTTAATGAGTTGTTAACATGGCTACAAAATAAAATCATTGTGTTAGCAACTTAGCGTAGTATTGTAGTAGTACCGGACAATTGCGTATAGGGTCAAGCTGAGTACATGTGTGGTAGTAGAAGCTAGGCCTCAGATCCATTCTACTAATTGTGTCATTGTGTTCTCTTTGGTGGTTAGGTTACAAATCAGCTATAGGTCTATAGTAAAAATAGAAATTCCATACTCACGGAAACGAAAAGTTCCATTTCCATGCATGTTGCACCGGAAAACACCGTTCCGTTTCTGTTTCTGTTTCCGCATAAAAAATTCCATTTCCACTTCCGTTTTGCAAATTTCCGTTTCTGTTTTCATATTTCCTCTCCGTTTCCATTTTTCCTCTGGAAAAACGGAAATTTTCCACTCCATTTTCATCCCTACATACATGTCTCCTTTTCCAAGTTTACAATGACAATGCTTGATCCATATGGTTACAATCCATATGCATTTCTCCTTTGAATTCATTTGTACTAGTTTTCTTAGGGAACTTTTCATCCACTCCAACATCTTGTGAAGATGGAAGATGGCATGTTAATGCCCATGTTAATCATGTCAGATCGAAGATGGCATGTTAGTGTATTTTACAAATCCTGCAAACCAAATAGGCCTGTAGTAGTGTTCAAAACTACATCTAGCCACTAACATGTTTTCTTCTTTTGCAGATAAGATTAGGCCCAGTGGTGGATAATGTGATACAATATAACAATCACGTCGAATGCCTAGATCTGCATCTCTCATAAATTACTTTGAACTCCTACCGAGGGGCCTTACCGGAGATTATATTCGCCAGGTTCTCTGTTGTTAGAGCAAAGATGCTAAAGTTAATGAGGTTTGCCCTACATTTATTTCGGAAAAATGAATGGTTTGTTGAACAACGTCGACGCCTGCGGCAAAATGGAATAGGCTCAAAAAATGTTGAATTTCATTTTGGAACTTCAGATAACAGGTTATCGGAACTCATCGTGTCAACCCCATACATGACTTCTCAGTGGCTGAACCCTTTGCAAAAGTTGTGAGGTTTCAAAACCATACTTAGAAGTGGTAATATTAGCTTGAACCTCTCTAATATCCATGTTCAGCGGATCAGCGCAAGCGTTTGCAGCTGATGAGCTGAATTTCCTTTCTAATATCAATTTGAACCTTGTAATCTTCGAATTTGAGCCATATAACTCTGGAATTTGAACCTTGTAATATTTCGAGCCTTTGTGGTACAATCATTGAAATGGCATCGTATGAGACTCATATATTGGTAGCACTATTTTGAGCTTAATATGCAATGGTCTTAGATTTGATTTTATTAACCATTCTTGAATCTGTTTACCTTGTCGATCTCACAGCACACGATCTGTATAGCTAACTCGACTGCGATCTTGCACATCATTGCACACAGTTGGTTTCTTCCACCGTGTTCCCTGTAGAGCGCAGAATTAATTATTGCACTCGAGTGTCCATCATCACTCTTCTGTGTAACTTTGACCTTATCACCCACGGGTAAACTTACGACCGAAGTCATTCCACACACTTTGTTTTTACAAAGCTTTTTGACAATAAACGCCCATGATTTGTCCCTCTTCTAGCCGACGCATGGCAAACCAAGCCGGGCGGGAAGCTTGCGCGGTAAACTGCATGGTAGCATGGGAACAGGCTCACTGATGATACATTTTGGAGCCTCTTCAAGCCCATGTGTGGTCAAACTGCAGTGCGGTGTTGTCAAGCATGCATTGGAATCCTCACTGCGGTGCGGTGTTGTCAAGCGTGCACTGGAATCCTCCGCTATGAACGTCGTGACAAGATGTGACAATTACAGGCCGGCTGGCCCCCATTTGTTACAGCGGCTATTTAACCCTTGTGTCTCTTCAACCTTTTGATCGAGCCCCACCATTGCAAGAAGCACACCCACCACGACAAATTCTTAGAGAGTATCATGCACGGCTCCAATGGCGCTCCGAGCGGCTGCCAACAACGAGCAACAGTTCACCATCCATGCCATGGTGGACACCCACCGAAGGTTCACGGAGCTCTCGGTGGTGTACACCAACCACCCGCTCTGGGTGGAGCACTCCATCCGCATCATGGAGCTGTTGCTTGCCGACGAGAAGTACAAGGTGGTCGGGTTCGACATCGAGCACACCCGCGCTCATGCCGGGTCTCGTCCCAAGGTCGATGTTGCCCAGATATGCGTGGGCCACCACGTCCTCGTCTACCACTACTGCCTGGCCACAAGGCCTTGTGAGCATTTCGCCAGGTTTGTCAACAACACCCACTACATGTTCGCTATGGTCGGCATCACCAATGATGTCAAGGTGCTCAAGAATTCGGGCATCGCCTGCCAAAATCTTGTCGACATCCAGGGCCAATACAAGATCTGGGGCAGCAAGGAGCATGTGAAGGACTCACTGGTTCACCTCGCCGAGGCCATCATCGACCCCTACTACAGAGACATGAAGGATTCCTACAACAACGACAAGCGTGCCTGGCACTCGGCCTGGATGGAGAAACTCAACAAAGCTCACGCCGTGTACGCGGCCAAGGAGGCGTACACGTGCTACAACATGTACAAGCGGATCGTTGACATGAGGAAGTGCTTCCTTCCCCAAAATGGCCAGGGATCCAGCCGTAAGCAGAGCAATGGCAAGCGTCATCACAACAAGAAGTAGATGATTAGATCCTCGTTTCTCCTAGTTTAGTATGCATGTAATTGCTTACTTTGGTGTGTGAAAATGTTATCTGTGTAGTCACTTGTGTAATTGTATGCTTAATTTGGTTATGCAATGTTGTCTTTTTAAGTATATATGTTGATGCTCTGTATACAGAGCAAATCACATCGCACACGGACTAAATGAGGGAACCCGTCGGTGATGATTTCATCAATCATTGACAATTGTATACCAGCAATCGTTTGCTCACAACACACACGGCCTGTTAACAGGAATCGCCTGTGTTGTTATCGGTCTTCCCACACATTTCTGATTACAGACCTGTTTGCCGCCTATCACACATATCTTATTATATTGAACCGTTTCTATTCTCTTGTCTCAACACAAACAGTTCATCCGATTGAACCGCATGCTATATATCACACACACACCTTGATCTGGCTGACCGTTTATTTTGTGTTGCCTAATCACAAGCAGTTCATCTGAGTGAACCGTATGCTGTGTATCGCACACGCCTTCATCTGGCTGCCCGTTTCTTTTGTTACTCCTCATCGCAAACAGTTAATTGAACTGAACTGTATGCCCTACATCGCACACGCAACTAAAATCGGAACCGTGTTTGATGCATCCGTCAACGCAAATGTTTTGCACATTTTTTACGGTTCTCTGACACCATCGTTTGCGATTATTGCATCGCACACAGTTTCTCGAAGGGTCTCTGGTCATAGTGTCGCGTTAGTAGCATCCTACAGTAGTGGGTATTGAGAATCAAAGAGAGATAAGAAGCCATCTAGCTACTAGCTATGGACCCATACGTATGTGGTAAACTACTCATGCTTCATCGGAAGGGCAACAGAGTTGATGTAGAAGCCCTCCATGATAGAATCCCCCTCCGGCAGGGTGTCGGAAAAGGTCCCTAGATGGGATCTCACGGGTACAGAAGGTTGCTGCGGTGGAAAAGTGTTTTCGTAGATGCCTCTGGTGGTTTGGGGATATATGAGAATATATAGGCAAAAGAATTAGGTCAGGAAGGTCACGGGGAGCCCACAAGGGTGGGGGACGCACCCTACCCCCTGGGCGCACCCTCGGTCCTTGTGGCCGCCTCGTGGCTCCTCCGACTTCATCTCCAAGTCTCCTGGTTGCCTTCTGGTCCAAGAAAAATCATCGCAAAGGTTTCATTCCGTTTGGACTCTGTTTGGTATTCCTTTTCTGCGAAACTAAAAAATATGGAAAAACACAAGAACTGGCACTGGGCTCTAGGTTAATAGGTTATTCCTAAAAATAATAAAAAAAAGCATATTAATGCATATAAAACATCCAAAATAGATAATATAATAGCATGGAACAATAAAAATTTATAGATATGTTGGAGACGTATCAAAGGCTCTCTGTCGCATAAATCCTATTCGTCGCAGCAGTAGTCAAACTCCGGGATCCTATCATCATCAGACATTTCCTGTGTTCAAAATTCAAAGGTTATAAATCGACGACAATTATTGGGAACTCGCGACAACATAACATTATTATTCATCATGGGTTGACTTTCGGTCTATCGAGTCTTCCTTGAAAACTCTCATATATGGTAGACACTCTTCCTCACTGATTTTTCGACTGCCTATGATGGTCACTACTCCTCCTTCCCCTAGTGCATAACAAAGGTCTAGCACAAGGAGAAGAAGGAGAAGCGACACCCACGACAACAGTCGGCATTCTTCTTCTCTCATATATGGTGGACACTCCCCCTCACTGTTTTTTTACTGTCATGTATGGAGCCCCGAGAGACTCAAAGTCAACCCGAAATGTCACTTAATTCTATTTCGGGAAAATCCAAAGCACTCGATATTTCCTACATTCTAGCACAAGTCATGCTAAAATTCATGAAAAAATCCGGCATGACATTTTCTAACATATGACATATCGAGTGCCTAAATTTGCCAGAATTGAAATGAATCAACACTCCGGCAAAACATAGGCCACTTGGATTTTCCCCTACAATACAAAGATGTTCCTACACACAGAGAGATGTTTAAACTTTAAGTTCTATCTGGATCAATTATAAGATAGGAGCATTCAAACTTGGTGCTCATTGGTTAAGAAGCATAACTAAATACCCTTGTTTTACTCTATTCAACACCGAGGAGTAGAGAAGGAGGAGGTGGACTTTTCGCTCACGGACTCGGGTGTAGAGGAAGTAGAGGTAGCTTTGACGACGACCACTCCCGGGAGACGCGATACTACAAAGCCTGCATATTCCACCGAGTGAAAATTTTAGATCATCAATTCCCATATAGCATTCTTTGATGACAAAGTGATAATGACATGAAAATAATTAAATTGACCAATACTAAAACTACTAAAATTTTCCATACCTAAGAAATTTCTATTACTAAATATTTTTTACTAAAAAATTCTATTACCAAAATTTCTAATCAAAAGACGTAAAATTTCCTATTCTCTTCAAAACACCTAAAATACTCAAAAAACTACATTTACTCAAATAACCTAAAAAATATTCTATTAAAAAACCTACATTCTACAATGTCTACATTCTGAAACCTACATTTAAATTACCTACATTCTACAAGAATAGAGAGAGAAAG
>NC_041393.1:594281964-594370322 GCF_002162155.2 Triticum dicoccoides
TAGGAAGGAGGGAAGGAGGAGGGCGAGGAAGGAGGGAGGAGGAAGGAGGGAGGAGGAAGGAGGGAGGAGGAAGGAAGGGGGAGAAGGGGGGATGAAGGGAGGTAATAATCGGGGATGAAGGAAATATGCCCTAGAGGCAATAATAAAGTTATTATTTATTTCCTTATTTCATGATAAATGTTTATTATTCATGCTAGAATTGTATTAACCGGAAACATGATACATGTGCGAATACATAGACAAACTGAGTGTCACTAGTATGCTTCTACTTGACTAGCTCATTAATCAAAGATGGTTATGTTTCCTAGCCATGGACAAAGAGTTGCCATTTGATTAACGGGATCACATCACTAGGAGAATGATGTGATTGACTTGACCCATTCCGTTAGCTTAGCACTTGATTGTTTAGTATGTTGCTATTGCTTTCTTCATGACTTATACATGTTCCTATGACTATGAGATTATGTAACTCCCGCTTACCGGAGGAACACTTTGTGTGCTACCAAACGTCACAGCGTAACTGGGTGATTATAAAGGTGCTCTACAGGTGTCTCCAAAGGTACTTGTTGAGTTGACGTATTTCGGGATTAGGATGTGTCACTCCGATTGTCGGAGAGGTATCTCTGGGCCCTCTCGGTAATGCACATCACTATAAGCCTTGCAAGCAATGTAGCTAATGAGTTAGTTACGGGATGATGCATTACGTAACGAGTGAAGAGACTTGCCGGTAACGAGATTGAACTAGGTATTGAGATACCGACGATCGAATCTTGGGCAAGTAACATATCGATGACAAAGGGAACAACGTATGTTGTTATGCGGTTTGACCGATAAAGATCTTCATAGAATATGTATGAGCCAATATGAGCATCCAGGTTCCGCTATTGGTTATTGACCGGAGATGTGTCTCGGTCATGTCTACATAGTTCTCGAACCCGTAGGGTCCGCACGCTTAAAGTTAGATGACAGTTATATTATGAGTTTATGTGTTTTGATGTACCGAAGGTTGTTCGGAGTCCCGAATGTGATCACGGACATGACGAGGAGTCTCGAAATGGTCGAGACATGAAGATTGATATATTGGACGACTATGTTCGGACACCGGAATGGTTCCGGGAGGTTTCGGTCATATACCTGAGTACCGGGGGTTACCGGAACCCCCCCGGGAAACTATTGGGCCTTATGGGCCTTAGTGGAAAGGAGAGAGGGAGGCCAGGAGGTGGCGCACGGCCCCCCTTGCCCCAATACAAATTGGGAAAGGGAAGGGGGCGGCGGCCCCCCTTCTCCTTCCTTCTCTCCACCTCCTCCGTCCCCCTTCTCCTACTTGGAATAGGAAAGGGGGGGCAAACCTACTTGGAGTAGGATTGACCCCCCTTGGGCGCGTCTCTCCCCTTGGTCGGCCCTCTCCTCCTTTCCCCCTTTATATATAGAGGAGGGGGGCACCCCATAGACACAATAATTGATCCATTGGATCTCTTAGCCGTGTGCGGTGCCCCCCTCCACCATAGTTCACCTCGATAATATCGTAGCGGTGCTTAGGCAAAGCCCTGCGTCGATAGAACATCATCATCGTCACCACACCGTCGTGTTGACGGAACTCTCCCTCGACACTCGGCTGGATCGGAATTCAAGGGACGTCATCGAGCTGAACGTCTGCAAGAACTCGGAGGTGTCGTACTTTCGGTGCTTGATCGGTCGGGCCATGAAGACGTACGAGTACATCAACCGTGTTGTGCTAACGCTTCCGCTTTTGGTCTACGAGGGTACGTGGACAACACTCTCCCCTCTCGTTGCTATGCATCACCATGATCTTGCGTGTGCGTAGGATTTTTTTTCAAATTACTGTGTTTCCCAACAGTGGCATCCGAGCCTGGTTTTATGCGTAGATGTTATATGCACGAGTAGAACACAAGTGAGTTGTGGGCGATACAAGTCATACTGCTTACCAGCATGTCATACTTTGGTTCAGCGGTATTGTTGGATGAAGCGGCCCGGACGGACATTACGCCTACGCTTACGCGAGACTCGTTCTACCGACGTGCTTTGCACATAGGTGGCTAGCGGGTGTCAGTTTCTCCAACTTTAGTTGAACCGAGTGTGGCTACACCCGGTCCTTGAGAAGGTTAAAACAACACTAACTTGACGAACTACCGTTGTGGTTTTGATGCGTAGGTAAGAACGGTTCTTGCTCAGCCCGTAGCAGCCACGTAAAATTTGCAACAACAAAGTAGAGGATGTCTAACTTGTTTTTGCAGGGCATGTTGTGATGTGATATGGTCAAGACGTGATGAGATATAAGTTGTTGTATGAGATGATCATGTTTTGTTGAAGTTATCGGCAACTGGCAGGAGCCATATGGTTGTCGCTTTATTGTATGCAATGCAATCGCCCTGTAATTGCTTTACTTTATCACTAAGCGGTAGCGATAGTCGTAGAAGCAATAGATGGCGAAACGACAACAATGCTACGATGGAGATCAAGGTGTTGCGCCGGTGACGATGGTGATCATAACGGTGATTCGGAGATGGTGATCACAAGCACAAAGATGATGATGTCCATGCCATATCACTTATATTGATTGCATGTGATGTTTATCCTTTATGCATCTTATTTTGCTTTGATTGACGGTAGCATTATAAGATGATCTCTCACTAAATTTCAAGATAAAAGTGTTCTCCCTGAGTATGCACTGTTGCCAAAGTTCGTTGGGCCCAGACACCACGTGATGATCGGGTGTGATAAGCTCTACGCCCATCTACAACGGGTGCAAGCCAGTTTTGCACACGCAGAATACTCAGGTTAAACTTGACGAGCCTAGCATATGCAGATATGGCCTCGGAACACTGAGACCGAAAGGTCGAGCGTGAATCATATAGTAGATATGATCAACATAGTGATGTTCACCATTGAAAACTACTCCATTTCACGTGATGATCGGTATGGTTTAGTTGATTTGGATCATGTGATCACTTAGATGATTAGAGGGATGTATATCTAAGTGGGAGTTCTTAAAGTAATATGATTAATTGAACTTTAATTTATCATGAACTTAGTCCTGATAGTATTTTGCATGTCTATGTTGTTGTAGATCAATAGCTTGTGTTGTTGCTTCCCTATTTTTTATATGTGTTCCTAGAGAAAACTAAGTTGAAAGATGATAGTAGCAATGATACGGACTAGGTCCATGATCTGAGGTGTATCCTCATTGCTGCACAGAATAATTATGTCCTTGATGCACCGCTAGGTGATAGACCTATTGCAGGAGCAGATGCAGATGTTATGAACGTTTGGCTAGCTCAATATGATGACTACTTGATAGTTTAGTGCACCATGCTTAACGAATTAGAATCGGGACTTCAAAGACGTTTTGAACGTCATGGACCATATGAGATGTTCCAGGAGTTGAAGTTAATATTTCAAGCAAATACCCGAGTTGAGAGATATGAAGTCTCCAAGAAGTTCTTTAGCTAAAAGATGAAGGAGAATTGCTCAACTAGTGAGAAAGTGCTTAGATTGTCTAAGTACTACAATCGCTTGAATCAAGTGGGAGTTAATCTTCCAGATAAGATAGTGATTGGAAGAGTTCTCTAGTCACCATCACCAAGTTACTGGAACTTCGTGATGAACTATAATGCAAGGGATGACGAAAATGATTCACGAGCTCTTCGTGATGCTGAAATCGACGAAGGTAGAAATCAAGAAAAGAGCATAAAGTGTTGATGATTGATAAAGACCACTAGTTTCAAGAAAAGGGCAAAGGAAAAGAAAGGGAACTTCAAGTAGAATGGCAAGCAAGTTGTCACTCCCGTGAAGAAGCCCAAAGCTAGACCAAAGCCTGAAACTAAGTGCTTCTACTGCAAAGGAAATGGTCACTGGAAGAGGAAATGCCCTGAATATTTGTTGGTTAAGAAGGATAGCAAAGTGAACAAGGGTATATTTTATATACATGTTATTGATGTGTACCTTACTAGTTTTTATAGTAGCCCCTGAGTATTTGATACTTGTTCGGTTGCTAAGATTAATAACTCGAAACAGGAGTTACAGAATAAACAGAGACTAGTTGAGGGTGAAGTAACGATGTGTGTTGGAAGTGGTTCCAAGATTGATATGATCATCATCGTACACTTCCTATATTTTCGAGATTAGTGTTAAACCTCAATAAATGTTATTTGGTGTTTGCGTTGAGCATAAATATGATTAGATCATGTTTATTGTGATACGATTATTCATCTAAGACAGAGAATAAATTTTTATTTTGTTTACATGAATAAAACCTTCTATGGTCATACACCCAATGTTGATTGTTTATTGAATATTGATCATGGTGATACACATATTCATAATATTGATGCCAAAAGATGCAAAGTTGATAATGATAGTGCAACATATTTGTGGCACTGCCGTTTGGGTCGTATCAGTGTAAAGCGCATGAAGAAACTCCATAAAGATGGATTTTTTGAATCATTTGATGCTTGCGAACCGTGCCTTATGGGCAAGATGACTAAAACTCCGTTCTCCGGAACAATGGAACGAGCTAGTGATTTACTGGAAATAATACATACTGATGTATGTGGTCCAATGAGTATTGATGCTCGTGGCGGGTATCATTATTTTCTGACCTTCACAAGATGATTTGAGTAGATATGAGTATATCTACTTAATGAAACACAAGTCTGAAATATTTGAAAAGTTCAAAGAATTTCAGAGTGAAGTGGAGAATCATCGTAACAAGAAAATAAAGTTTCTACGATCTAATCGTGGAGGAGAATATTTGAGTTACGAGTTTGTCCTTCATATAAAACAATGTGGGATAGTTTCACAGTTCACACCACCTGGAACACCACAATGTTATGGTGTGTCCGAACGTCATAACTGCACTTTATTGGATATTTTGCGACCTATGATGTCTCTTATCGGTTTACCACTATCGCTTTGGGGTTATGCATTAGAGACAGTTGCATTCACTTTAAATAGGGCACTATCGAAATCCGTTGAGATGATGGCTTATGAACTGTGGTTTGGCAAGAAACCAAAGTTGTCGTTTCTTAAAGTTTGGGGTTACGATGCTTATGTGAAAAAGTTTCAACCTAATAAGCTTGAACCTAAATCGTAGAAGTGCGTCTTCATAGAATACCCAAAGGAAACTATTGGGTACACCTTCTATCACAGATCTGAAGGCAATATATTCGTTGCTAGGATGGATCCTTTCTAGAGAAAGAGTTTCTCTCGAAAGAAGTGAGTGGGAGGAAAGTAGAACTTGATGAGGTAATTGTACATTCTCCCTTATTGGAAAGTAGTTCATCACAGAAGACAAATCCAGTGATTCCTACACCAATTAGTGAGGAAGTTAATGATGATGATCATGAAACTTCAGATCAAGTTGCTACCGAACCTCGTAGGTCTTCCAGAATAAGATCCACACCAGAGTGGTACGGTAATCCTGTTCTAGAAGTTATGTTACAAGACCATGATGAACCTACGAACTATGAGGAAGCGATGATGAGCTCAGATTCCGCAAAATGGCTTGAGGCCATGAAATCTGAGATGGGATCCATGTATGAGAACAAAGTGTGGACTTCGGTTGTCTTGCCCGATGATCGGCAAGCCATAGAAAATAAATGGATCTTCAAGAGGAAGACGAACGCTGATAGTAGTGTTACTCTACAAAGCTCGACTTGTCGCAAAAAAATTTTTGACAAGTTCAAGTTGTTGAATACGATGAGATTTTCTCACTCATATCGATGCTTAAGTCTGTCTGAATCATGTTAGCAATTACCATATTTTATGAAATCTGGAAAATGGATGTCAAAGCTGCATTCCTTAATGGATTTATTAAAGAAGAGTTGTATATGATGCAACCATAAGGTTTTGTCAATCCTAAGGGTGCTAACAAAGTGTGCAAGCTCCAGCAATCCATCAATGGACTGGTGCAAGCATCTCGGAGTTGGAATATATGCTTTGATGAGTTGATCAAAGCATATGGTTTTATGCAAACTTTTTGGAAAGGCATGTATTTACAAGAAAGTGAGTTGGAGCACTACAACATTTCTGATAAGTACATGTGAATGACATATTGTTAATCGGAAATGATGTAGAATTTTCTGGAAAACATAAAGGAGTGTTTGAAAGGAGTTTTTCAAAGAAAGATCTCGGTAAAGCTACTTACATATTGAGCATCAAGATCTATTGAGATAGATCAAGACGCTTGATAAGATTTTCAATTAGTACATACCTTGACAAGATTTTAAAGTAGTTCAAAATGGAACAGTCAAAGAAAGAGTTCTTGCCTGTGATGCAAAGGTATGAAGTTGAGTAAGACTCAAAACCCGACCATGGCACAAAATAGAAAGAGAATGAAAATAAATTCCCTATGCCTTAGTCATAGGTTCTATAAAGTATGCTATGTTGTGTACCAGACCTATTGTATACCTTGCTCTGAGTTTGGCAAAGGAATACAATTTTGATCTAAGAGTAGATCACTGGACAACGGTCAAGAATATCCTTAGTGAGGACTAAGGAGATGTTTCTCGATTATGGAGGTGATAAAAGAGTTCGTCGTAAAGAGTTACATCGATGCAAGCTTTTACACCGATCCAGATGACTCTAAGTCTCAATCCAGATACATATTGAAAGTGGGAGCAATTAGCTAGAGTAGCTCCGTGCAGAGCATTGTAGACATAGAATATTTGCAAAATACATACGGCTCTGAATGTGACAAACTCGTTGACTAAACTTCTCTCACGAGCAAAACATGATCATACCTTAGTACTCTTTGGGTGTTAATCACATAGCAATGTGACCTAGATTATTGACTCTAGTAAACCCTTCAGGTGTTGATCACATGACGATGTGAACTATGGGTGTTAATCACATACAGATGTGAATATTGGTGTTGAATCACATGATGATGTGAACTAGATTTTTGACTCTAGTGCAAGTGGGAGATTGAAGGAAATATTCCCTAGAGGCAATAATAAAGTTATTGTTTATTTCCTCATTTCATGATAAATGTTTATTATTCATGCTAGAATTGTATTAACCGGAAACATGATACATGTGTGAATACATAGACAAACTGAGTGTCACTAGTATGCCTCTACTTGACTAGCTAATTAATCAAAGATGGTTATGTTTCCTAGCCATGGGCAAAGAGATGTCATTTGATTAACAGGATCACATCACTAGGAGAATGATGTGATTGACTTGACCCATTCCGTTAGCTTAGCACTTGATCGTTTAGTATGTTGCTATTGCTTTCTTCATGACTTATACATGTTCCTATGACTATGAGATTATGTAACTCCCGCTTACCAGAGGAACACTTTGTGTGCTACCAAACGTCACAACATAACTGGGTGATTATAAAGGTGCTATACAGGTGTCTCCAAAGGTACTTGTTGAGTTGACGTATTTCGAGATTAGGATTTGTCATTCCGATTGTCGGAGAGGTATCTCTGGGCCCTCTCGGTAATGCACATCACTATAAGCCTTGCAAGCAATGTAGCTAATGAGTTAGTTACGTGATGATGCATTACGTAACGAGTAAAGAGACTTGCCGGTAACGAGATTGAACTAGGTATTGAGATACCGACGATCGAATCTTGGGCAAGTAACATATCAATGACAAAGGGAACAACGTATGTTGTTATGCGGTTTGACCGATAAAGATCTTCGTAGAATATGTAGGAGCCAATATGAACATCCAGGTTCTGCTATTGGTTATTGACCGGAGATGTGTCTCGGTCATGTCTACATAGTTCTAGAGCCCGTAGTGTCCGCACGCTTAAAGTTAGATGACAGTTATATTATGAGTTTATGTGTTTTGATGTACCAAAGGTTGTTCGGAGTCCCGGATGTGATCATGGACATGACGAGGAGTCTCGAAATGGTCGAGACATGAAGATTGATATATTTGACGACTATGTTCGGACACCGGAATGGTTCTGGGAAGTTTCGGGCATATACTGGAGTACCGGGGGTTATCGGAACCCCCCCCCCCCCGGAAGCTATTGGGCCTTATGGGCCTTAGTGGAAAGGAGAGAGGGAGGCCAGGAGGTGGCACGCGGCCCCCCTTGCCCCAATCCGCATTGGGAAAGGGATGGGGGCGGCGGGCCCCCTTCTCCTTCCTTCTCTCCACCTCCTCCTTCCCCCTTCTCCTACTTGGAATAGGAAAGGGGGGGGGGGCAAACCTACTTGGAGTAGGATTGCCCCCCCTTGGGCGTGCCTCTCCCCTTGGCCAGCCCTCTCCTCCTTCCCCCCTTTATATATGGAGGAGGGGGCACCCCATAGACACAACAATTGATCCCTTGGATCTCTTAGCCATGTGCGGTGGCCCCCTCCACCATAGTCCACCTCGATAATATCGTAGCGGTGCTTAGGCGAAGCCCCGCGTCGGTAGAACATCATAATTGTCATCTTGCCGTCGTGCTGACGGAACTC
The DNA here is from genome assembly GCF_002162155.2 of Triticum dicoccoides. Classification (NCBI taxonomy): domain Eukaryota; kingdom Viridiplantae; phylum Streptophyta; class Magnoliopsida; order Poales; family Poaceae; genus Triticum; species Triticum dicoccoides. The sequence goes on from NC_041393.1 coordinate 594,290,404, forward strand.
TCCCTCGACACTCGGCTGGATCGGAGTTCGAGGGACGTCATCGAGCTGAACGTGTGCAAGAACTCGGAGGTGTTGTGCTTTCGGTGCTTGATCGGTCGGGCCGTGAAGATGTACGACTACATCAACCGCGTTGTGCTAACGCTTCCACTTTCGGGCTATGAGGGTACGTGGACAACACTCTTCCCTATCGTTGCTATGCATTGATAACCCACAAGTATAGGGGATCGCAACAGCTTTCGAGGGTAGAGTATTCAACCCAAATTTATTGATTCGACACAAGGGGAGCCAAATAATATTCTTGAGTATTAGTAGTTGAGTTGTCAATTCAACCACACCTGGATAACTTAGTATCTGCAGCAAAGTATTTAGTAGCAAAAGTGGTATGATAGTAATGGTAATAGTAGCAACAGTAAAGACACTACAACAGGAACCCCCCTTCAGCAACGCATCGATGCGTTGTCGTATGTCCATATGTGTGTTGCTATGGTCTACACCAACGGATTAGTATGTGTTGCCGTTGGTGGCGTTGCAAGGGTCTACAACAACGTATATACATGGGTTGGTAAACAGCGTGTAGAAGCGTTGTAAGATAGCAACACATAGAGTTAGAGATTAACAACATTTCATATGCGTTGGTGGATGCCCCGAGAAAAGGGTTTTCATATGGACATGGGAGATCATTGCAACGAATAGAAGCTTTGTTAGACAGCATGAACAGTTGATGATAGTTTATATATTGCCATCAAGAATTATGAGTTGGCGAATAAGAGTCGCAATATAATGAACAGAAAGTCTCGTGTATTAAATCAATTGTGTTGCATTACAAAAGAACACATTCCAAAGATTACAAGATGTGAAACAATCTAGTAGTAGCCCAATTGTCAACCTTGCAATCAACTACAATGGTTGAAATGTTGACCTTAAATATGACATTCTAATTATCTAATAGTGGCCACATTCTCGATGTTGCCATCAACATCTGACCCAAGCATCATCACTTCTTGGCAATCTACAACAACAAATAAATAAGATGAGTAACGTATGGCAGAAAAAAACTGGTTAACGCAGTAGAAATTCAAAGAAGGAGCACCATGGTAGCTCTGTACAAAGATTATATATCAAATGTTTGTAAACTGCAGATTCAGCATCTGGTTGGTAATTTAGAAGACCAAATATATGTATACTGACATCAAATTTGATTGGTTAACAAATTGTAACCTGCATGAGCCAATAACACCCTTGGTGAACTGGGGAAACAAAATTAAGTTCTTCTTACAAAACACATTGTAGATCGGCTGCTAGTCATCAATAAATCATTATTCATACGCTGGTATCTAGCAAAATTGTTTATCTCATTTTAAATACTGTATACTGAATATGAACTCTGAATTAATCTGAAATCCTAAGGAAGTGATATTAGTATGCTGAAAATCTATTTAATAAATAAATATAGCGATATTAGTATGCTGAAAATCTATTTAATAAATAAATATATTTTTCAAGGGACATGGTTCAGTATTCATGTAAGTGATTACTATACTAATAGGTAGGCTACTTTTTCAACAACGTGCAGTTAGTGTTGTTTGAACCAAAAAATTGCTTGCAAAAAAGAATACTGTAACAGTTTAAAGTACATTGCTAAATGAGATGGGCAATGCAAAAACTAAACATCCTTGGGTCATGTCATTTTTATTTTCCTAGTACTGTACATGCAGGTAACTTTTCCTCCTTGGCCAAACAGTTACCCGTACATAATCAGTAGCTGTAACTATACTTACTTAGATCCATCTGACTTCTCAGTACTGCATCTTGCATTATATTCGCTGCATTAGTTCGGCCGAGTCGCTGTTGTCCATAAAGGAGATGCACCTAACCTCGCCTGTACAACCCATCAAGGAGAGACATTGTTCCTGCCCTGCACATTTACAACTAAACCAAATTTTAAACCCAAAAATGAGCATAGTCGAAGCCTGGAATGGCTACCCGGTGGATAATATTGGTGTAACTGATGATGCGGACACCAAAATAGATAGAAGTGGGGCGGCACAAGAAACATATAGAACCTACAAGAACGAGTTAAGATGTGCAGAGATGTGCATGTCTGACTCATTTCTTTACTGCAAAGTGTGTCAAACAAATTAATGAGATTCATAACACTGATAAGGGGATCTTTTTTTCTCCATAAAGTAATCAAAATGTCATTCGCCGTTAATAGTGTTGACCCATTGATCCTTGAAGATCCACTTTGATGACATGGTCACAAACTAGGATAAGTTTGAGATAATATGGCAGCTAATTGAATGAGTCTGATGATCAACTTCAATTGAAAATATTAGTAATTAAGTATTCACCTACATACTATATAATAGCAAGAAAATCAAAGAAATTAAATGCATCACAAAAACAGTTTGTCAGAAAAGGAGGAAGCAAATATTCTTCCTGTGAATTAACACAGATAACCACAGTTCCATATATGTAAATCAGTCAGCTAAGTAGCAACAACCTGCAGATGGAGAACTAGATAGGAAACATGCCTAAAATTGAACATCCGGAAAGGAGAAGAGGGAGCTTGGGCCGCCCTATTCTACAACACTACAGCGGGAAATCCAGCGAAGATGTTGACATACTAAAATGACTAAGAACTGAAAGATCCAGCAGAGAAATATGGATGCGTCGCCATCGACGCTGGTGAATCAGATCGACGGAGGGCGGGAATTGCGGCTGAGAAAGGTTGGACTGAGAAAACTAGAGGATTGCAGAAGTACGTACGGTGATGATGTTCTGGTGGCGGAGGCAGAGGGAGACCACGAAGGCTGCGCTTGAACTAGGCGGCGATGGCGGGATCCAACTCTAGCTGGCTCACCATCTTGATGGCGACGTTGCGGATGGCGTACCAGATGCGAACCTGGCCCGGATCTCAAACTTGGATAGGTCGGTGTTCCAGAAGTCCTCCCCGTCGCTCCAGATCGTGGCCCCCGGTGGCACCACCAAGTACTTGGAAATCAAATCCAAAATTTCCTGCGAGAAAGATTTGGGTGAGGGGTTAATGATTCTTTCTCGACTCTGCATTTCAGTATGTTGCTCCAGGATAAGCATGCCGGGAGGCTTGATCTGCGTTTGATCCGAGAACCAGGGTGGCGAGGAGATGATTGTGGAGACGGAGAGGAAAATTAGGAGCAAGTGGGTACGAGGAGGAGGTTAGCTATTTTTTAAGTGGGAGGAAAGGGAGGAGGCATTCGCGGGGAGGTGGGAGAGGAGGCCACGGCCCAACACATGATGTCTCTCCGTTGCTAATGATGCGTTGGTGTATGTATGTTCTTGTTGTAGTGGTAGGAGGTGCTACCTCGATGGCGGTGGTGCGCGGGCGATGGCGGCGGCTGGCAACGGCAACAGAGATGGAGTGAGAGTGAGTGAGGGAGAGGAAACTAATGAGCCGGGCGAGGTAGGCCAGGATACATGCGCTACGGCAAATGGCAGTACCAATAGCACGCCTCTAGCAACGGTCGCTATTGCTAATATGGGCCCAGCACCTGCCCACGTGTAGTTTTAGTAGTAGCATGGGCCATGCATCTGATACGTCTTCAACGTATCTATAATTTTTGATTGATCCATGCTATTATATTACCCGTTTTTGATGTTCATGGGCTTTATTTTATACTTTTATATCATTTTTGGGACTAACCTACTAACCGGAGGCCCGGCCCGATTTGTTGTTTTTTGCGTATTTCAGTGTTTCGAAGAAAAAGAAATATCAAACGGAGTCCAAACGGGATGAAACCTTCAGGAGAGAACTTTTCGGAACAAATGCAAACTAGGAGACTTGGAGTGGACGCCAAGCAGCAAACGAGGCGGCCATGAGGGCGCCCGGCGCGCCCTCAGGGGGTAAGCACGCCCCCCACCCTCGTGGGCCCCTCGTGGCTCAACCAACCTACTTCTTCCTCCAATATATCCACGTACCCTGAAAACATTCGAGAGCACCAGGAAAACCTAATTCCACCACCGCAACCTTGTGTATCCGCGAGATCCCATCTTAGAGCCTTCGTCCGTGCTCCGCCGGAGGGGGAATCGACCATGGAGGGCCTCTACATCATCTCCAAGGCCTCTCCGATGAGTTGTGAGTAGTTTACCACAGACCTTTGGGTCCATAGTTATTAGCTAGATGGCTTCTTCTCTCTCTTTGAGTCTCAATATAAAGTTCTCCTCGGTCCTTTTGGAGATCTATTCGATGTAACTCTTTTTGCGGTGTGTTTGTCGAGATCCGATGAATTGTGGGTTTATGATCAAGTTTATCTATGAGAAATATTTGAATCTCCTCTGAATTCTTTTATGTGTGGTTGGTTATCTTTGCAAGTCTCTTCGAATTATTAGTTTGGTTTGGCCTACTAGATTGATCTTTCTTGCAATAGGAGAAGTGCTTAGCTTTGGGTTCAATCTTGCGGTGTCCTTTCCCAGTGACAGCAGGGGCAGCAAGGCACGTATTGTATTGTTTCCATCGAGGATAAAAAGATGGGGTTTATGTCATATTGCATGAGTTTATCCCTCTACATCATGTCATCTTTCTTAATGTGTTACTCTGTTCTTCATGAACTTAATACTCTAGATGCAGGCAGGAGTCGGTCGATGTGTGGAGTAATAGTAGTAGATGCAGAATCGTTTCGATCTACTTGTCACGGACGTGATGCCTATATACATGATCATGCCTAGATATTCTCATAACTATGCACTTTTCTATCAATTGATCGACAGTAATTTGTTCAGCCACCGTAATACTTATGCTATCTTGAGAGAGGCCACTACTGAAACCTATGGCCCCGGGATCTATCTTTTATCATATAAGTTTCCCATCTACTTTTATTTGCATCTTTTACTTTTCAATCTATATCATAAAAATACCAAAAGTATTTATCTTATCTTATTATCTCTATCAGATCTCACTTTTGCAAGTTTCCGTGAAGGGATTGACAACCCCTTTATTGCGTTGGTTGCGAAGTTCTTGTTTGTTTGTGTAGGTACGAGGGACTTTTGAGGACCCTCCTACTAGATTGATACCTTGGTTCTCAAAAACTGAGGGAAATACTTACGCTACTTTGCTGCATCACCCTTTCCTCTTCAAGGGAAAACCAATGCAGTGCTCAAGACGTAGCAAGGAGGATTTCTGACGCCGTTGTCGGGGAGGTCTTCCCTCAAGTCAAGACATACCAAGTACCCATCACAAACGCATATCCCTCGCATTACATTATTTGCCATTTGCCTCTCGTTTTCCTCTCCCCCACTTCACCCTTGCCGTTTTATTCGCCCTCTCTTTCCCGTTCGCCTCTCTTTTTTGCATACCAAATTGTGTGACTTTTCCAATACCAATAATAATGATTTCCTTAGCACTCCGGTTGCTCCTCTTAATGATGCTGAATCTTGTGAAATCAATGCTGCTTTGTTGAATCTTGTTATGAAAGATCAATTCTCCGGCCTTCCTAGTGAAGATGCCGCTACTCATCTAAAGAACTTTGTGGATTTGTGTGATATGCAAAAGAATAAAGATACGGATAATGATATTGTTAAATTGAAGTTATTTCCGTCTTCACTTAGAGATCGTGCTAAAATTGGTTTTCGTCTTTTCCTAAAAATAGTATTGGTTCATGGAATAAGTGCAAAGATGCTTTTATCTCTAAGTTTTTTCCTCCCGCTAAGATCATCTCTCTTAGAAACTATATTATGAATTTTAAACAACTTGATCATGAGCATGTTTCCCAATCTTGGGAAAGAATGAAATTAATGATTCGCAATTGCCCTACTCATGGTTTGAATTTATGGATGATCATACAAATTTTTTATGCCGGATTGAATTTTGCTTCTAGAAATCTTTTAGATTCGGCCGCGGGAGGCACTTTTAGGGAAATCACTTTAGGAGAAGCTACTAAACTCCTACATAATATTATGGTTAACTATTCCCAATGGCACACCGAAAGATCTACTAGTAAAAAAGTTCATGCAATAGAAGAGATTAATGTTTTGAGTGGAAAGATGGATGAACTTATGAAATTGTTTGCTACTAAGAGTGCTCCTATTTATCCTAATGATATGCCTTTGTCCACCTTGATTGAGAATAATAATGAATCTATGGATGTGAATTTTGTTGGTAGGAATAGTTTTGGTAACAATGCTTATAGAGGAAACTTTAATCCTAGGTCGTTTCCTAGTAATTCCTCTAATAATTATGGTAATTCCTACAATAATTCTTATAGAAATTTTAATAAGATGCCCCCTGATTTTGAGAATAGTGTTAAAGAATTTATGATCTCTCAAAAGAATTTCAACGCTTTGCTTGAAGAAAAATGGCTTAAAGTTGATGATTTGGCTAGGAACATTGATAGACTTTTGCTTGATGTTGATTCTTTGAAACTTAGATCTATCCCACCTAAGCATGATATCAATGAGTCTCTCAAAGCCATGAGAATTTCCATTGATGAGTGCAAAGAAAGAACCGCTAGGATGCGTGCTAAGAAAGATTGCTTTGTAAAAGTGTGTTCATCTAGTTTCCATGAAAATAATGATGAAGATCTAAAAGTTATTGATGTGTCCTCTATTAAATCTTTGTTTTAAAATATGAATCTTGATAATGATGGGACTGGAGATGAGTCAACTTTAGTTAAAAGGTGTCCCAATGATTCAGAGTTTTTAGATCTTGATGCTAAATTTGGTAAAACTGGGATTGGAGAGGTCAAAACTTTACATAGCATTGCACCCACTATTATGAATTCCAAGGAATTTAATTATGATAATTGTTCTTTAATAGATTGTATTTCCTTGTTGCAATCCGTGTTGAATTTTCCTCATGCTTATAGTCAAAATAAAGCTTTTACAAAATATATCGTTGATGCTTTGATGCAATCTTATGAAGAAAAACTTGAATTGGAAGTTTCTATACCTAGAAAACTTTATTGAGTGGGAACCTACTATAAAATTTAAAATTAAAGATCATGAATGCTATGCTTTGTGTCATTTGGGTGCTAGTGTTTTCACGATTCCAAAAACTTTATGTGATGTGGTAGGTTTCCGTGATTTTGATGATTCCTCTTCAAACTTGCACCTTGCGGATTCCACTATTAAGAAACCTATGGAAAGGATCAATGATGTTCTTATTATTGCAAATAGGAATTATGTGCCCGTAGATTTTATCGTTCTTGATATAGATTGCAATCTTCATGTCCTATTATTCTTGGTAGACCTTTCCTTAGAATGATTGGTGCAATTATTGATATGAAGGAAGGGAATATTAGATTCCAATTTCCATTAAGGAAAGGCATGGAACACTTTACTAGAAAGAAAATCAAATTACCTCATGAATATATCATGCGAGCCACTTATGAATTGAATGCCAAAGATGGCAACACTTAGATCTATTCTCGCTTTTATGCCTAGCTAGGGGCGTTAAACGATAGCTCTTGTTGGGAGGCAACCCAATTTTATTTCTGTTCCTTGCTTTTCTTCTATTTAGTAATAAATAATTCATCTAGATTCTGTTTAGATGTGGTTTTACGTTTTAATTAGTGTTTGTGCCAAGTAGAACCTATAGGATTACCTACAGTGATAGTTAATTTCATTCTGCTGAAAAACAGAAACTTTTGCACGCACGAGAATAATTTTAATAAATTACAGAAACGTGATTTTGCGTTGATTCGCTTTTGCAGTAAATCAATAGACAAATTTCCCAGGACTTCCAATTTTGGTAGGATTTTTAGAGTTCCAAAAGTATTGGAAAGTTACAGATTGCTAGAGACTGTTCTGTTTTTGATAGATTCTGTTTTTCGTGTGTTGTTTGCTTATTTTGATGCATCTATGGCTAGTATCGGGGGGTATGAACCATAGAGAATTTTGAATAAATTAGGTTTAGCACCAATATAAATAAATAATTAGTTCATTACAGTACATTATGTGGTGGTTTTTCTTTCTTGCACTAACGGAGCTTATGAGATTTCCTGTTGAGTTTTGTGTTGTGAAGTTTTCAAGTTTTCGTGAAGATTTGATGGACTATGGAATAAGGAGTGGCAAGAGCCTAAGCTTGGGGATGCCCATGGCACCCCAAGATAATCCAAGGAAAACCAAAAGCCTAATCTTGGGGATGCCCCGGAAGGCATCCCCTCTTTCGTCTTTGTTTATCGGTAACTTTACTTGGAGCTATATTTTTATTCGCCGCATGATATGTGTTTTGCTTGGAGCGTCTTGTATGATATGAGTCTTTTCTTTTTAGTTTACCACAATCATCCTTGCTGTACACACCTTTTGGGAGAGACACACTTGATTTGGAATTTATTAGAATACTCTGTGTGCTTCACTTATATGTTTTGAGCTAGATAAAAGTTTGCTCTAGTGCTTCACTTATACTTTTTAGAGCACGGCGGTTGTTTAATTTTGTAGAAATTGTTGATCTCTCATGCTTCACTTATATTATTTTGAGAGTCTTTTAGAACAGTATGGTATTTGCTATGGTTATAAAATTGGTCCTAGAATGATGGGCATCCAAGTTGGGTATAATAAAAACTATCATAGAAAGTGAATTGGATGCTATGATCAATTTGATGCTTGATAATTGTTTTGAGATATGAGGATGGTGATATTAGAGTCATGATAGTGGAGTAATTATGAATTTGAGGAATACTTGTGTTGAAGTTTGTGATTCCCGTAGCATGCACGTATGGTGAACCGCTTTGTGATGAAGTTGGAGCATGATTTATTTATTGATTGTCTTCCTTATGAGTGGCGGTCGGAGACGAGCGATGGTCTTTTCCTACCAATCTATCCCCCTAGGAGCTTGCGTGTAGTACTTTGTTTCAATGACTTGTAGATTTTTGCAATAAGTATATGAGTTCTTTATGACTAATGTTGAGTCCATGGATTATACGCACTCTCACCCTTCCAGCATTGTTAGCCTCTATTGTGCCGCGCAACTTTCGCCGGTGCCATACACCCACCATATACCTTCCTCAAAACAGCCACCATACCTACCTATAATGGCATTTCCCTAGCCATTCTGAGATATATTGCCATGCAACTTTCCACCGTTCTGTTTATTATGACACGCATCATCATTGTCATATTGCTTTTGCATGATCATGTAGTTGACATCGTATTTGTGGCAAAGCCACCTTCATAATTCTTCCATACATGTCACTCTTGATTCATTGCATATCCCGGTACACCGCTAGAGGCATTCATATAGAGTCATATTTTGTTCTAAGTATCGAGTTGTAATCTTGAGTTGTAAGTAAATAAAAGTGTGATGATCTTCATTATTAAAGCATTGTCCCAAGTGAGGAAAGGATGATGGAGACTATGATTCCCCCACAAGTCGGGATGAGACTTCAGACTTTATAAAAAAAAGAGAAAGGCCAAATAAAAAAAGAGAAAGGCCAAATAAAAAATGAGAGAAAAAGAGAGAAGGGACAATGCTACTATCCTTTTACCACACTTGTGCTTCAAAGTAGCACCATGATCTTCATGATAGAGAGTCTCCTATGTTGTCACTTTTATATACTAGTGGGAATTTTTCATTATAGAACTTGGCTTCTATATTCCAATGATGGGCTTCCTCAAAACACCCTAGGTCTTCGTGAGCAAGCAAGTTGGATGCACACCCACTTAGTTTCTTTTGTTGAGCTTTCATACATTTATAGCTCTAGTGCATCCGTTGCATGGCAATCCCTACTCACCCACATTGATATCTATTAATGGGCATCTCCATAGCCCGTTGATACGCCTAGTTGATGTGAGACTATCTTCTTCTTTTTTGTCTTCTCCACAACCACCATCCTATTACACATATAGTGCTATGTCCATGGCTCAAGCTCATGTATTGCGTGAAAGTTGAAAAAGTTTGAGAATACTAAAGTATGAAACAATTGGTTGGCTTGTCATCGGGGTTGTGCATGATTAAATACTTTGTGTGATGAAGATAGATCATAGCCTGACTATATTATTTTGTAGGGATAGCTTTCTTTAGCCATGTTATTTTAAGAACACATGATTGCTTAGTATGCTTGAAGTATTATTGTTTTTATGTCAATAAGAAATTTTATTTTGAATCATTTGGATCTGAACATTCATGCCACAATAAAGAAAATTACATTGAGAATTATGCTAGGCAGCATTCCAAATCAAAAATTATGTTTTTATCATTTACCTATTCAAGGACGAGCATGAATTGAGCTTGGGGATGCTTGATATGTCTCCAACATATCTATAATTTTTGATTGTTCCATGCTATTATATTATCCGTTTTGGATGTTTATGAGCTTTACTTTACACTTTTATATCATTTTTGGGACTAACCTACTAACCGGAGGCCCAGCCCGAATTGTTTTTTTGCCTATTTCAGTGTTTCGAAGAAAAGGAATATCAAACGGAGTCCAAATGGGATGAAACCTTTGGGAGCGATCTTTTCGGAACAAAACCAGGAAACTTGGAGTGGACGTCAAGCAGCAAACGAGGCGGCCACGAGGGTGCCCGGCGCGCCCTAAGGGGGTGGGCATGTGCCCCCACCCTCATGGGCCCCTCATGGCTCAACCGACCTACTTCTTCCTCCTATATATAACCACGTACCCTGAAAACATCCAGGAGCACCACGAAAACCTAGTTCCACCGCCGCAACCTTCTGTATCCGCGAGATCCCATCTTGGAGCATTCATCGGCGCTCCGCCGGAGGGGGAATTGACCATGGAGGGCCTCTACATCATCTCCAAGGCCTCTCCGATGAGTTGTGAGTAGTTTACCACAGACCTTCGGGTCCATAGTTATTAGCTAGATGGCTTCTTCTCTCTCTTTGAATCTCAATACAAAGTTCCCCTCGATCTTCTTGGAGATCTATTTGATGTAACTCTTTTTGCGGTGTGTTTGTCGAGATCCGATGAATTGTGGATTTATGATCAAGTTTATCTATGAGAAATATTTGAATCTCCTCTGAATTCTTTTATGTGTGACTGGTTATTTTTGCAAGTCTCTTCGAATTATCAGTTTGGTTTGGCCTACTAGATTGATCTTTCTTGCAATAGGAGAAGTTCTTAGCTTTGGGTTCAATCTTGCGGTGTCCTTTCCTAGTGACACCAGGGGCAGCAAGGCACGTATTGTATTGTTGCCATCGAGGATAAAAAGATGGGGTTTATGTCATATTGCATGAGTTTATCCCTCTACATCATGTCATCTTTCTTAATGTGTTACTCTGTTCTTCATGAACTTAATACTCTAGATGCAGGCAGGAGTCGGTCGATGTGTGGAGTAATAGTAGTAGATGCAGAATCGTTTCGATCTACTTGTCACGGACGTGATGCCAATATACATGATCATGCCTAGATATTCTCATAACTATGCACTTTTCTATCAATTGCTCGACAGTAATTTGTTCACCCATCGTAATACTTATGCTATCTTGAGAGAAGCCACTAGTGAAACCTATGGCCCCCGGGTCTATATTTTATCATATAAGTTTCCCATCTACTTTTATTTGCATTTTTTACTTTCCAATCTATATCATAAAAATACCAAAAATATTTATATTATCTTACTATCTCTATCAGATCTCACTTTCGCAAGTTTCCGTGAAGGGATTGACAACCCCTTTATCGCGTTGGTTGCGAGGTTCTTATTTGTTTGTGTAGGTACGAGGGACTTTTGAGGAGCCTCCTACTGGATTGATACCTTGGTTCTCAAAAACTAAGGGAAATACTTACGCTACTTTGCTGCATCATCCTTTCCTCTTGAAGGGAAAACCAACGCAATGCTCAAGAGGTAGCAGCATCCAGCGTACAGCTAACATACTGGTTGTAGCGCGGGTTTCCCAGCCCATGCTGCTACTAAGGCTAGACCCTGGGGTGGCCTTGTGGCCCACTTAGCAGTAGCACTTTTTGGTGGTCCCGTGCTACTGCTATTTTACTACCTGTAGCGCTTGTCTGCTCCCCGCGCTACTACTAAGATTCTATGTATAAGCTTTATCCTACTAGTCTGGCACCCTTATGTTTGGAATTCCTTTCTCTCTCTTGTATACGTTCCAACAAAGCCTTTAATCCCCAAGCAAGTTGGGGTAGGCTAGAGGTGAATCCCATAAGATCTTGCAACCAACTCATGTCTCTAGCACATGGATAGCAAGCTTCCACACACCCCTGTCCATAGCTAGTTCTTTGGTGATACTCCAATCCTTCGGGTCCCTTTTAACGGACTCCTCCCATGTCAAATTTGGTCTACCCCACCCTCTTTTGACATTCTCCGCGCGCTTTAGCCGTCCGCTATGCACTAGTGCTTCTGGAGGCCTGCGCTGAATATGCCCAAACCATCTCAGATGATGTTGGACAAGGTTCTCTTCCATAGGTGCTACCCCAACTCTATCTCGTACATATAGGAAAATAACCTGAAAATAAAAATATATGTCATGAGTCAAGTAATGGTGTATCTGTAGCATAGAGAAAACTTCATGGTCAACTGATGAAGCAACAGTCATTTCACCTTCAAACTTGACCCGTTCACTCTCGAAACCACGATTCTTCCTCGAAGGTGGTCTGATCTCTAAGTAGTCTACATCACAAGTTTTGTGAAATCTTCTCAAATTTATACCACAACCTATAGATGTCATATGATGACATCATGACAATTTTTATCTTTTTCTGACTTCGTTTGCATTTTTCAAAATTGAAATTCCAATAACCTCCATCTTGGGGGTCGAGTATTGGCACCCTCATGTTTAGAATTCATTTCTTTCTCTTGGATAAGGCCTAAACATAGACTAAAGATCACAAATAACATTTTCAATCCAATTTTACAAAGTTTTTCATGCAATTGCAATTCAGATTTGACTTACATGCACTAAATGCCTAGAAAGCACTTAATGACTTAAATATAGAAAGAAACCCGAAAAATGCCAAAATATGTCATGTGTCAAATAGTGGTGTATCTTGAGCATATAATTTTTTTAATGTCAAGCGGTGAAGTAACCATCACTTCGCCTTCAAACCTGACCAGTTCACTCTCGAAACCATGATTCTTCCTTGAAGAGAGTCTGATTTCTAAGCATTCCATTCCACAACTTTTGCGAAACCGTTTCAAAGTTATACCACAACAGGTGTCATATGATGACACCATGCCAATTTTGATCTTGTTATGACTTCATTTGCATCTTTTGAAATTAAAATACCAATAACCTCTATGTTAGGGGTCTAGTCTTGGCAGCCTCATGTTTGGAGTTCATTTCCTTCTTTTGGATAAGGCTTAAACATAGACCAAAGATCACAATCCAGTTTTGATTTTTTTTTTTCATCCAACTGCAATTCAAATTTGACTTATATGCACTAAATGCCTAGAAAATACACTTAATCCTACAAAAGAAAATAGAGAGTGGGAAAGATAAGATAAGAGAAAAAAGATAAACAAATACTATAGGAAATAACAAAAAGCATAAAGGATAATAGAAAACAAATCCTGTATAAAAGAAATGAAAGAAAGAAAGAAAGAAGAAAAAGAAAAAGTTCTTTATTGCCAAGTATCTTAGAAAAAACACTCGCAAACACCTTGCTTTGCGTAGAATAACACTCGGCAAAGATCTTTTTTTTATTGAGTTCCTTGCTTTTGCCAAGTGTTTTGCTCTTACTACTCGGCAAAGGCCTTATTTGCGGAGTGCTCGAAAAAATGCACTTGGCAAAGGACCCAACACTTGGCAAACATGGATTTTCCAGTAGTGAGAGTGACAAAAGGATGGAGGGAGTAGTATGATATTTAGTGAGCTAAAATGATATAGTATGATGATTTAATTTTAAAAAAAATGTAGTATGATGATGGAAATCATATTCACGTACCAATGCATGACATATAAACAACGATTAGGAAAATGAGTAGCTACAGCGTACAGATCAACATCTCTGACGTATGAGCCCAAGATATTTTTTGGCGATTTGTGGCCTAGCTGGTACAGTGGTACTACGACCCATGATTCCACGGAAAGGTTTGAAGGGTGGGGACGATAAGATCGGAGGCCACTTAATGGATCGTACCTTGCCAGCTCACTCGACGGGCACAGGCAGAGGGAGAAACCATGGCAGGTTCGAGCATGGATCGATGGAGCCGGTGTAGCGAATTCAAGTGGAGTTGAAAGGTGACCCTGTTACCACTGCTCCCTCAGTTGTCATTGTGGCCAACTCCACCGCGCGACCCTATCATGTCCGGCTCCGTCCGTTTGGGGTAAAAAGAACAAAAAAGACGGCCCAGCGCACGGCCTCAAACGGACAAATGTCCGGATTCCGTCCGTTTTCGACCCATCCCCGGCCCAAACTTGCGCTCGGTTTGAGGTGAAATGGACGCGTGCGGACGGCCGCTACGCACGCCCTTGTTCCCACCGTGGCCCGCCTGTCGGGGACACTAGCAGTCCCTCCGCTCCCAACGCTTCACCCTCTCTCCCCGCCCCGCCTGGCCGCCGGCGCCGCCCCTATTCTCCGGTCGTCTCCTTACCGCGCAGCCCCCCGCCGTCCATACCAAACCACGTCTCGACATGGCCGCCACCAAACCCCAAGGTGTGAAGAGAAAGAGATTTGCCCAAATTCAAGAGAGTGTTAGAAAGGATGTGGAACGTGCTTTTGGTGTGCTTCAATCCCGGTGGGGTATCGTTCGAAACCCTGCACTGTCATGGGATGAAAGGAAGCTTTGGGAGGTGATGACTACTTGTGTGATAATGCACAACATAATCGTCGAGGACGAGCGTGATGAGAGTATCTTCGACGAAGGATTTGATTATCAAGGTGAAAATATTGAGCCCCTATTGAGTCTCTGCACCAAGACCCGGCCACTTTTGAACAGTTTGTCCAATTCCACCGTGAGATGCGTGATTGGAACACTCATTTGAATCTTCAGAATGACTTGGTTGAGCACGTCTGGGATCACATTGGCAACCAATAGATGTATTGGTCCAATTCATGTTCAGTCAAGACAATTTCGATTTGGTTGTAAAACTATTTTATTAAAGACAATTTCAATTGGGTTGTAAAACTATTTTAATTTTCAGACAAATATTTGGGTTGGAAACTAGTTTTGATGTAAATTTGTGCATTTTTGGCCCAGGATGGGGCAAATGGATGCGGCCGCGCGCTGGGCGCACGGCCACCGCATCTTAGGACAGGCCCGGACACGACCCCAAATCCATACCCAAACGGACAGAAACCGACAAAACAGACGTCCGTTTGGGGTCGCGCGGTGGAGTTGGCCTGAGCAAGGCCGGCGTTGGGGATTTAGACTCCTGTCGGCGCATGGGATGCGCTCCGCCGCACGCCTTGATTGATCTTGAACGCGTCCGACTCAGTGGCGGAGCTAGACAAAAATGCTTTGGGGGGCCGAAAGACAAAAAAATTCATCATGAGCAACTGCTGCTGAGAGCAAATTTATAATAAGTCTAGCTGACCAACTGCCACTTAGAGAAAAAATTGTAGTGCCATCACCAAAAACTTCCCAATTAGTTAGATCAAACCACACAAGAAAAAACCCCAGTTTGACTCATTGTGCATCAGTGTTGATGTACAGGCAACGCTCTTCAGATTTAGGCTGTGCGTCATGGCGGGGGCAACAACCACACCATATTGTTAGACTGAACGAGTCATCCCCTACCTAACTACCACAGCTTTTTTTCTTTTCTTTTTTTGAGAATCTCCTAACTACCACAGCTAGCCAGGTGCTGCCGCTGCTCTATCCATGCACAAACGTGCCCTGCATTTAGGATCTGTATGCAATCTCTCTCTCTCTCTCTCCCTCTGCGTGTGTGTCTGTGTGTACTCTTCTTATATAGTACTTGTAACCCCCTTGTGGATGAATACAATGAGTTCGCTGGCTATTCCTAGTGACTGCATGCACACTAGATATAATTTACACACATGAGCTGAGAAGCAGGTGTCTGAAGATGGGTTAGTTCTTTGCTGCACTGTGCGTGAAGATGGATTAAGCCGAGCTGCAGCCAGCAGGGGCCACTGCTACCTAGTAATGGAATAAAATCGTTTGGGCTGGGGGGGCCACGGCCCCCTCAGGTCATAACATAGCTCCGCCGTTGGTCCGACTCCGGCCAGGGCCATGCTGTGCAATGCAGTGTACGTGCACGCGTGATGCAATGGCGACGATAAATTCCCTCTGGGGCCTGCGCGCTGTGCCAATCACGAGTATGCGTAAGTGTGACTCCAGAATTATATGGACACAGTGGCAGTGTAGTACTACAACCCTCCGAGCCCTCTATACATGATTTATGAAGAGGTTCGAACCGGCACGGCTGGCCGAGGGGAGGTGCGCTGGCGCTCCGTCCTCGCGCGAAAATCAATCGATCCTGGCCTGGAGCCAGCCGTGCGCGCGCTGCTTTCGAGCTGTGCCGGTGCGTCGCCACCCGCCGTGTGTCCCCGTGACCAGGCGCGCGCCTGCACCTCCCGGAAGCTGGCCGGCGCGTGCTGTCGTCTCCTCGCCGCCTGGTGTCCCTCGCCAGTCGCCAGCCAGCCACGCATAGCACAGCGCAGACCGTCGCAGTGCCTGGGCTAGTCCGGCTTTGCTTCTGTCATCTAGGTCCGCAGCGCCTTATCTCGTCTGGACCAGTGGTGCCCCCGCCGACGCGAGGTCCGTCTCGTCTCCGGTGGCAGCTTGCATGCACACGCACTGCAGGACAAGGAGAAGGAGCTTTCGACCCAAAGCCAAATTCCATGGATCCGGGGGCAAAGGTCTTTAAAATATCGTCCCCCGTCTGATGTCTACCATAAGAAATTCATATCAAGTCCCTCCCACCAGCTGTACTGTAATGATTCGAGAAATTCTTGTGATGTAATCGGTATGATGGTTTATTTGGCGGGTGCGACATTCATGGCCCTATCGTCCACCAGACGGACCTACACGCATTACGCACACGCCATGCATAATGCAACACAGTCCAGTGCTGTGGAGCTCGTAAGCGCGCGTCTACTGCATTTTCACCGGAGCAGCTGTGACCATGGGTCCATGGCTAGCTGCTGCTCGGTGGCGCGGAGCACGCACGCACGCACGGGAAACCTGTGATTGGCCCTGCGTCTGCCGTCTGCGCACGACCGTGGGCCGGGGAGCAGGCAGAAGGCGACGCGCGTCGGCGTACGGGGATGTCGGTTGGCGAATGGCCACCAGCTGTACGTGATCATGGCGAGGGCAAAAACCACACGTCGACGTCTGTTTCCTCCCCACTGCTCGGTTCTTGACTCTGCGACGCTCATGTCGGCTTGCTCACTCGTTCGTACTCCTGCATTTTCGACTCGTCTAATCGTTTGTTTCCAAAAACTATCAATTGCCGCACGTTTTCGCTCCTCTCTCACAGTGTTAGTGTTAACCGCATGCACCGTCGTCGTGCATGTTTGATTGAGAGGGGCGAATTGAGCCTGTGTAGATCAGTTTGCAACTACTCCGTGATTAGGGCATCTTTAACCGTTCAACCGCGACCCTCAAACCGTCCGTAACTGTCCGGACCGTATAGTCTGGATATGTTGTGTCATTCAACGCGGGGCTGTATCGGTCCTCAGGTTTATCAGACGTACTTTCTCCCGCAAAACCAAGACAAACGCTGGGGCTTTGAGGGCGTTCGGACAGTACCTATGCCACTTTTGACCGCCATGAACATCCAAAATCCTCTCCTCCCTCGCCCGCGCATTCATGCCACTATAGAGTGGCCGCTCCACATTGAAGATAACTCAGGGAGGACACGACCTCTCACTACCTCCGCATTGAAGCGACGCGCCGCCCGCTGTACATCCGGCTGAACAGGTCTTCTCACCGCATTCAAACGCCTACATTAAACCCACGTGAAAACCGAGAAAGTTACTTCGACCGCACATCCGTTCACGAGCAGGTTGCACTAAACACAACGTCGGGCAAGCTCCTCCCGTCCGCCCGCTATTTAAAGGTGGCTAGACGCCGGGCAAGAATTGCACCACTCCGTCGCTCCTTATCTCCTCATTCCATCATTTTTTCCACCCTTTTGATGGCATCAGACGAGCAGGAAAAGCAGTTCCCCGGCCTAAAAATCGGTCGAGTTGCCTGCCGGATACGAGAGGAGGCAATTCTCCGTTCCAAGCCTGCTCGCGGAGAAGTGACGAGTTGCTCCAGGCTGGCACGGAGGAGAGCACGGCGGCACGGGCATCGCCGTTGCCATGGACAACGCAACATCGTACCATACCTCCCGTGCCTACGACTGCTCCATCCGCCGTCAACGCGCGCGTAACCCCTCGATACCGGCAAAGAAAGAAGCAGTCTGCGCGGAGATCGATGAGTCGGTGACTAGCGCGTCCGCCACCAACATCGAGGGAAAGTAGAACATGGGAGGCCGCCGTCGCTTGGGTCCCAAGAAGGCGACCGTCGGTGCTTCGTCGGCTTGTACAACCGGTGACCTATCTAGTTCTTTATCTCAGACCATCATCGGCCCCCGTCTGGGCTCCACGGAAGCGGAGCAGCCCCCTCCCCCCCTCCCCCTCTTCTCCGGCTGAAGCACCCTCTTTTCCACCCTGATGAGCGACGCAGCCGGGCATAAGGAACATACGGGGGAATAATACCTCTGGGGCTCTTTGCAGCCCGATGAGCGGGCTGCCGGACGTGGGCAAGACAAAGGGATCCGCCGTGGGCAGCCTAGACTAGTGTAGTGTACCCGTGTTAGGGGAGTGAAGCTCCGCACGATTGTACCTGCACATAGTTTTATCTTTTTAGTTCAATCCAAAATGTAATCTTTTTCGTTCGGTTTGTTTGAAATCCGCTGTGTTGGATGGCGGTCTCCCGCATCCATGTCTGTGGACTGATCCCCTTCCCCCTGTCTGTGGATGGATGCAGGAGGAAATTTACAGATCATCGTTGCAGATGCCCTTATAACAGAGGAGCATCATGCTGTGGAGCGGCGGAAGTGTGGAAGACAAATCTAGTTTGATTTTTGGAAACGTCTCTAACCCTATATCAACAAGTGTCGGTGTCAAAACCGGCGGATCTCGGGTAGGGGGTCCCGAACTGTGCATCTAGGCGGATGGTAACAGGAGACAAGGGACACGATGTTTTACCCAGGTTCGGGCCCTCTTGATGGAGGTAAAACCCTACGTCCTGCTTGATTAATATTGATGATGTGTGTTACAAGAGTAGATCTACCACGAGATCAAGGAGGCTAAACCCTAGAAGCTAGCCTATGGTATGATTGTTGTTCGTCCTACGGACTAAAGCCATCCGGTTTATATAGACACCGGAGAGGGCTAGGGTTACACAAAGTCGGTTACAATGGTAGGAGATCTACATATCCGTATCGCCAAGCTTGCCTTCCACGCCAAGGAAAGTCCCATCCGGACACGGGACGAAGTCTTAAATCGTGTATCTTCATAGTCTTGGAGTCCGGCCGATGACGATAGTTCGGCTATCCGGACACCCCCTAGTCCAGGACTCCCTCAGTAGCCCCTGAACCAGACTTCAACGACGACGAGTCCGGCACGCATATTGTCTTCGGCATTGCAAGGCGGGTTCCTCCTCCGAATAATTTATGGAAGATTATGAACACCAGGATAGTGTCTGGCTCTGCAAAATAAATTCCACGCACCACCGTAGAGAGAATAATATTTACACAAGTTCAATCTGCTGACGTATTTGGTGGCGTGACGTCACACCACTATCAAGCCTTTACTTGAATCGTTTTTATTGTACCACCTCAGCGTGTTTAGCGAAGCGGTTTCCTTGGCACGTCTTGTCGAAGCAGAGATTGTGTTCCCCTTATTCCGGGATTCCCATCAATACGGACGTGGGTAACCCAACCGCGCCATTGATTCCGGCGCTTGGGAGATAAGCGAGTTTTGTCAGGCCGGTGGGGACACATGTTTTTGTCCACCCATATAAGGGGATAAAGATCCAACCCTTTTACCTGCACCTTCTTCCTCCTTGGCTTATCCATCTCCGTGAACTCGAGCTCCAGCGCCCAAGTCCGCACATCTCACCTCAACCTCCTCCAACTATGTCCGGAGCGGAAGGCAAGTGGATGGCCTCCTCCGTCACGGAGGGGCACATCCAGAAGCTGCGCAGCGCCGGATATTTGTCCAGCAACATCGCGCATCGGCTCCCCGACGAGGGAGAGCTCATCCCCACCCCCAGGCCCCATGAGAGGGTAGTATTTCTTCCCCATTTCCTCCGCGGACTGGGCTTCCCACTCCATCCCTTTGTCCAGGGGCTCATGTTCTACTACGGCCTGAATTTCCATGATCTGGCCCCGAATTTCATCCTTAATATCTCAGCGTTTATCGTCGTGTGTGAGGCCTTCCTCTGCATCCAGCCCCACTTTGGCTTGTGGCTCAAGACCTTCAGTGTCAAGCCGAAGGTTGTGAAGGGCAGCCAAGCGGAGTGCGGAGGCGCCATGGTGGGCAGGATGTCCAACGTTACTTGGCTTGAGGGCACTTTCGTGGAAACCATTAAAGGGTGGCAGTCGGGGTGGTTCTACATCACCAAGCCGCGTGACCCTGAATGGGCAGCGGCCCCCGAATTCAGATCTGGCATGCCCACACGGCTCACCTCCTGGAAAGAGAGCGGCCGGACATGCGGTGATTCCGAGGAGCTGACCGGACTCCAAGCCTGCATCCAAAAGCTAGTGGACAAGAAGCTCAAGCTTGTCAACGTAGTCCAGGTCATGCTCATCCGCCGGATTCTCCCGTGCCAACGACGGGGCTTCAACATGTGGGAGTTCGATCCGGCGCAGCACCAGACTTTGAGAGGGCTCTTCGACACTACGTACGAAGATGTCTGGAAGGTGCTGTTCAAGGGCGCCGAGGCTCCCGCATCCGCTACCGAAGATCGCGGATTCAGCTCGCAGCGTCCGGCTGACGAGGTAAGTGATTTGTCCTTTACGGGACGCTTGTTTTCCATAGTTTGACTCTATGCGGGATCTAAACTCCCTCTCCTTTGACAAGACAGGCTGGCAAAGGCCGAGCAGACTATCTGTCCGGCCCCATTTCCAGAGGACCCAGTGGACGCCCGCTTAACGGGGCTGCTGGCTCCGGCACCCCATGTGGTGCCGGAGAAGAAGGCCAAGAAGAAGGCCACGGGGACTCGGAAGAGTTCCCGTTTTCAGGTGTTATCGGATGACGACTCCGAGGCCGACTCCTCTCACAAAGGCGAGGAGGAGAAGAAGAAAGCCTCTCCCCCAGCGGGGGGAGGGAAGAAAAGGAAGGCCTCCCCAACGAGAGAGGCCGAAGGGTCCAAAAAGGGAAAAACTCTTTCCCCGGACTGCTCCGCCAACGCCAGTGACCGACGAGGACTGGCCCCCAAGGGCCAAGCCCCTGGCGAGATCATAAGTATCCGTACTCCCGAATAACTTCATGGTTGTTCTTTTCGCTGCATAATGTCTTTCTAATGCCGCATACAACCCTGCAGTCCGCCCAAGGATGATCTTCCCGCTTCGTCGAGCGGGTCCTTAGGTGCATCGGATATGGATTCTCTCCCAACCGCATCCACCCCCCGTGATGCGGATGATGCCGAGGTGGGATCCCGGGAAGGGACCCACCCGGAGGAGGAGGCCCCGGAGGTGTCGCAGAACAACCTCCCGGACTTTGCACCGGACTCGGCCCCGGAACCCATAGCGGTACCGAAGTCCGGCGGGCGGCCCCTTTGTAAGAAGGGCAAGACCGTGACGCCGGCAGCCTTCGTCCAACCGGAGGCGCCGGATAGCTTGTTGGAGGTGCTCAATGGCGCCTCCATCAAAGAGGAACACCAGAAGGTTCAGCTCGCCAAGAGCGGGCTGACCGAAGCCTGCATCAGCCTTCTAACTGGCTTTGAGGTAAGAATTTTGATATATGTAAAATAGTACCACATAGACAGTAGCCCCTGATGCTCGGTTCGGTGTTCGAAAAGAAAAGTCGGACTGAGGATCTAAAAAGATATACGCAGGAGTCATAAAAAATATGTCAATATGGGATTGCAGGCTGTGCTGCTGACCTCTACCGCACTGACTGCGGAGGTCAATACTTTGAAGGAAATCCTCGAGCGGTCCGAGAACGAGCTCGGCCGTGCCAAGAAGCAGCTCGAGGACAAGGAAGGTGAGTAATACCTTATTAAAATTGTACCTTATAGAAAAGGATTTGGTTGCAAGAAAAATGACAAGGATAACGTGGATATAGCAGGGGCCATAAACGAGGTGGCGACCCTGAGGGAGGCGGTGTCCGCGGCCGAACATAATGCGGCCGCGGAACGCACCGAGCGAGAGAAGCAGAAGGCGTGGGTGGCGGAGGTACAGCAAGAGCTCCAGGCTCTCATGGAAAAACATGAGAGTTTGAAGCGTGACACGAAGACTCGAGAGTCCGAGCTTGCGACGGCTCTTGAGAGTGCCAAAGCCGCTAAGGCCGAAGCCTATAAGGCCCTCCAGGAAGTCGAGGCGTTGAAGAAAATAGCGGCGGGTAAGGCGTTTTTCATGCAAAGTAAGCATGTGAGTGTGAATTACATATCACTTATCCGAATTCGGAGCTCTCTAGAAGCGTTCGTAGATCTGCCCCGCAGCGTGTCCGATGCTGCCGCTTTCTACAGGGCCGAGGAGGGGAGCTCAATGGAGAAGGTCTTCTGGTCTCAGTATGCTGAGGCCGGACATCCGGTGCCCCTTAGCGACCAGCTGAAGCAGCTGGTCGAGCTCCACAAGGTGGCCGAACAGGCCATGAAGGGCCTCATAGTTCGGCTATGGCCTAAGGAGGCCATGCCTGGGAGCTACTTCGGCCTGGTGCGGCGGCTGGTGGATGCGTGCCCGTGGGTTGAAGTCATCAAGCACTCCGCCTGTATTGAAGGCGCCCGTCGGTCCCTTGCCCGCGCAAAGGTGCACTGGGGCAAGATGGATGCCTAGAAGCTTGTGACGGACGCGCCACCGCAGGGCAAGGAGCATCGCACGCCCGAGATGTATTATAAGAGTGTCCTGAAGGGTGCCCGCATTATTGCGGGTGAGTGCTCCAAAGATGTAATATTTGAGTAGACTCGCATTTTGGTATCCTGTGCGCTGAAAACTTAGTTCATATGCGCTAAGCAACGCTTGTTAATTTAAAATATTACCTTCTGTGCGGCTGTTTATCAAATCTGAGAGATGGCAAGTCGTCGGCTTCAGCCCCCATGCCACGAGTGCTGGGGTGTTCGGGATAAACTTGAGCACTCTTGTTCCCATTGTTGGGTCCATCTAGGGAGGCGCTCAACACAACGAACAAGGCAACCGGACTTATAATGCTTGAACACTCTCACTTAGCCATAGAATTCTATAATTTTAAATTTCGGCGAAGCCCCTAGTCTTCGGAAGGCCGAATTTGGGGCGCTATCCACGCCTGGGCCGGACAAAGCTGGCTCCTCGCTCTAAGCGGCATAAGTCTTTAGGGACTCGCAAAAAACCTCTCGAACAGCGACCGGCTCTCGCCTCATCATGACGGTCAGTTTTAGCTTTCTCCACTGAGGCGCTCGCCCAGCTCAACTGGGGCGCAATCGCAGTGGTTCTCCCAGTGCTACCTTAGCCGATACAACGGAACGTAAGGTACCAAAACATGGGAGCCGGGCAAACCCAACTATTGACCCAAGACATGATTCGGAGCCGATGCATATAATGCTATAAGTTCGGGGTGCCGCACTTGTGAAAGTGTTCGGACTTATCACACCATGATGCGGGAAACATAAGCCCCTGGTGTATTTAGCCGTACCAAAATGTACGGATGCAACATGTCTTAAATGAACATATGTATAAGAAAGAAATGCAATTGGAAGCAAAAAGGTGCTGCATTACTTATTCAAGAAAAACTGTTGTAAATGCAGAACGATACAAATGGTGCGATAAGCAAGGGATGGGACTATTAAACATGTCCCCCTCCAGGGCTAGGCTGCGGAATGGTGCATAAAACAGATTTAATGCTCGTAATGGAGACCACCTGGATATTCGTTGTAGCCTTTCTCCTTCCCCGGCTGTTGCATCGTGAGTTCGGCAGGTCTGCTGCCGGACAGGGCCTCGGACGAACGGAGTCCTGTGGGTAAAAAAAATGAAAAAAAAAGAACGACACACTTGAGAGCCCCTGGTGTGGTTGATCCGTATTCTGGGCCTATCGTGGTCGTGCCCCTCTCCCCATGCCCATGGTATCTTCAGAGCGTAATGGTGTACGCGAAGGACCTGTCTTGACGTTTTGCAGGGGCTGAGGTTGGGGCCGCACTGCTACGCGTGCTCGGAACGTGCCAGGTGGTCTTGTTGTAGGTTACTCCGGGCGCGTTTAGCCGTGTCCGTCCGCTTAACGGCCGGACTCGAGAATTGCCTTAAGAGGCTGCATTGTACTTCTGCCGCGAGAGCCGCTGTATGTTCCTCCGTTCAGAGAGAGCGTTCAGTGTTTCCGTTGACCGTGATGACTCCTCGAGGGCCTGGCATCTTGAGCTTGAGGTATGCTTAGTGCGGCACCGCGTTGAACTTTGCAAACGTGGCACGTCCGAGCAGGGCATGATAGCCGCTGCGAAACGGAACTATGTTGAAGATTAACTCCTCGCTTCGGAAGTTATCCGGGGATCCGAAGACCACTTCCAGTGTAACTGAGCCTGTACAATTGGCTTCTACACCTGGTATGATGCCTTTAAAGGTCGTCTTGGTAGGTTTAATCCTTAAGGGGTCTATGCCCATTTTGCGCACTGTATCCTGATAAAGCAGGTTCAGGCTGCTGCCGCCGTCCATCAGGACTCTGGTGAGGTGAAATCCATCGACGATTGGGTGTAAAACCAATGCGGTGAATCCGCCGTGGCGGATGCTGGTGGGGTGGTCCCTTCGGTCAAAAGTGATCGGGCAGGAGGACCATGGATTGAACTTCGGGGCAACTGGCTCCATCGCGTATACATCCCTGAGTGCACGCTTCCGCTCTCATTTGAGTATGTGTGTTGCGTATATCATGTTCACCGTTCGCACTTGTGGGGGGAAACCCTTCTGTCCTCTATTGTTCGGCGGTCGGGTCTCTTCCTCGTCATCGCTATGCAGCCCCTTGTCGTTGTTTTCAGCAATTAACTTGCCTGCCTGCTTGAGTACCCAACAGTCCCTGTTGGTGTGGTTGGCTGGCTTTTCTGGGGTGCCGTGTATCTAGCACGAGTGGTCGAGTATTCGGTCCAAATTGGACGGACCCGGAGTAGTTCTTTTGAATGGCTTTTTCTGTTGACCGGGTTTAGAGCCTCTGAATCCGGCATTGACTGCCGTATCTTCACTAGTATCACCGTTAATGCGGCGTTTGTTTTTGTTGCGACGCGACCTGCCATTACGGTCCTTGATATCCGGACTGCCAGAATTTTTGCTGAGGTTGTTGCTGCGTGCTAGCCAGCTGTCCTCACCCGCACAGAAGCTGGTCATGAGTGATGTGAGGGCGGCCATGGATTTCGGCTTTTCCTGTCCCAGGTGCCGGGCAAGCCACGCGTCGCGGATGTTATGTTTGAAGGCCGCGAGGGCCTCTGCATCCGGACAGTCGATGATTTGGTTTTTCTTGGTTAAGAACCGTGTCCAGAATTGTCTGGCCGATTCGTCTGGCTGCTGAATTATATGGCTTAGGTCGTTAGCGTCTGATGGTCGCACATACGTGCCTTGGAAGTTATCGAGGAATGCGGCTTCCAGGTCTTTCCAACTCCCGATTGACTCTGCTGGCAGGCTGTTAAGCCAATGCCGGGCTGGTCCTTTAAGTTTGAGTGGGAGATATTTGATGGCGTGAAGATCTTCACCGCGGGCCATGTGGGTGTGGAGGAGATAGTCTTCGATCCAAACCGCGGGGTCTGTTGTGCCATCGTAAGATTCAATATTCACGGGTTTAAACCCTTCAGGAATTTGATGATCCATTACTTCATCTGTGAAGCATAGTGGGTGTGCGGCGCCTCTGTACTGGGCGATATCACGACGGAGCTCAAAAGAGCTTTGTCTATTTTGTTCGGCCCGGCCGGACTTACTGTGTCCGGCGCGACGGTTGTCGTCGCGTATCATGGGGCGCCCACGCGATCTATAGATCGATCTTGATTGTCTTGCCTTATCCTCCAATATATCTCGCATGTCCGGAGCGTTCCCCTGTGGCCTTGTGCTTTTCGAGCGATGCCGGGGTACGGTTCTAGTGAAGGGCCTAGAGGCCTCTCTGTCGCGACCACGGGGTGGTCGGTCAGCCGTATTGTCTGCTGGTGATGCAGGTTCATACGCCTCCTCCTCTAATCGGGGGAGCAGCTTGCGTTTAGGGTAGCTTTTGGAGGGGCGTTCGAGCTCATGCTCTTCGGCCGCGAGGACTTCAGTCCATCTGTCGGCTAGCAGATCTTGATCAGCTCTAAGCTGTTGCTGCTTTTTCTTGAGGCTGTTTGCCGTGGCCATAAGCCTGCATTTAGAACGCTCTTGTTCGACGGGATCCTCAGACATGACGAATTCGTCGTTGTCGAGGCTTGCCTCGTCTCCGGAGGGAGGCATATAATCCTCTACCTCTTCTTCTGCCACTCTCTCATGAGGGCTGGCGTCTCCGTCTTCTTGTACTGAATCTTGCTGGAGTGGGTTGTCTTCGGCACTATCTGGGGTGTTATTATGTCCGGTGCCGGAATCTTCATTCTTGTTGTGGCAGGATTTAGAGCGGCGCCGCTGACGTCGGCGCTTGGGCTGTTTCTTGGAGGGGTCATCCTCCGCTGTTCCTTCGCCATTCCCATCCTTTGGGATATCCACCATGTATATGTCATATGATGAGGTGGCTTTCCAGTGCCCGGTGGGCGCTGGTTCTTGGTCGCCTCCGGCATCGTCGTCCATACCGTCGATGTCTTCGGAGTCGTAGTCTAGCATGTCAGTTAGATCGTCGACAGTGGCTACTAAGTGGGTGATGGGTGGGCTTTGAATTTCTTCGTCGTCCGCATCCCAACCGTCCTGACCGCAGTCCGGCCAGGGCTCTCCTGATAACGAGAGATACTTTAGCGAACTCAAGATGTCGCCGAAAGGTGAGTGTTGAAAGATGTCCGCAGCGGTGAACTCCATGACCGGTGCCCAATCGGATTCGATTGGAGGGGCGCGGGAGGTTCGGAGTCTGGCAAGGAGTCCGGCACCTCGGAATCACGAGCTTCATGAGGGACAAGGTCAGTGTTCGGCTCTATCGTCGTAGAGGTTGCAGCCCCCGAGGCGGTGTCTAGCCATCCGTCCTCAATCTGCGCAGCCGGCTCCGAATTGAAGATCGGAGCGGGCTCGAGTGCGGCCTCCAGGGTACTGTCCGGCTGCAGAGCTAAATCATGCCCGTCGTGACAGTGCGGCACGCTTGGCTGTGGCTCGAATCCATCGAAGATCAAGTCCCCGCGGATGTCAGCCGTGAAGTTCAAACTTCCAAATCTGACCTGACGGCCAGGGGCGTAGCTTTTGATCTGCTCCAGATGGCCAAGCGAATTGGCCCGCAGTGCAAAGCCGCCGAATATGAAGATCTGTCCGGGGAGGAAGGTCTCACCCTGGACTGCGTCGTTATTGATGATCGAAGAAGCCATCGAGCCTATCGGTGACGACACAGAGGAACTCTCAATGAAAGCACCAATGTCGGTGTCAAAACCGGCGGATCTCGGGTAGGGGGTCCCGAACTGTGCGTCTAGGCGGATGGTAACAGGAGACAAGGGACACGATGTTTTACCCAGGTTCGGGCCCTCTTGATGGAGGTAAAACCCTATGTCCTGCTTGATTAATATTGATGATGTGTGTTACAAAAGTAGATCTACCACGAGATCAAGGAGGCTAAACCCTAGAAGCTAGCCTATGGTATGATTGTTGTTCGTCTTATGGACTAAAGCCATCCGGTTTATATAGACACCGGAGAGGGCTAGGGTTACACAGAGTCGGTTACAATGGTAGGAGATCTACATATCCGTATCGCCAACCTTGCCTTCCACGCCAAGGAAAGTCCCATCCGGATACGGGACGAAGTCTTCAATCTTGTATCTTCATAGTCTTGGAGTCCGGCCGATGACGATAGTTCGGCTATCCGGACACCCCTAGTCCAGAAGTCCCTCAACAAGAAACTTAGTGGTTTTTATATCAAGGTAGTACAAAGAACACCCAAAGTAAAAAATACATCCTTGTCTGTAGATCACCTAGAGACGATTACAAGCGCTTGAGCGAGCCGAAGGCGCGCCGCCGTCATCGTCCCTCCCTCATCGAAGTCATACAAACCTTGTTGTAGTAGACAGTCAGGAAGTTAACGTGCTATGGCCCCATAGGACCAGCGCACCAGAACAACAGCTGCCATCGATGAAGAGAAGCTTAAATCGGAAGGATCCAATATGTAGACACACGAACAAAGACCAAAGCCACATGGATCCATCGAAGACAAACGCCGACCAAATTCCACAAGATCCACCAGAGACAAACCTTCACACGTCCTTCGACGATGCTAGAAATACCACCAGAAGGGGGCTAGGCGGGGAGGAAATTGTTCCATCTACAGAGAGCCGCCGCCTCGCATCTCTGAGCAGGACACAAACCGTAATAAAACATAAAATAACATCACTGCATTTTCCCCTTGTTTTAGGCCGTAATCTAACCTAATCACTGCATTTCATGGTGCACTTATATTGCAAAATCTCTTTCTCATTTTATCTGTAAAGCTGATGTGATCGTCCAGTTATGTTATGTTTTAAGCACCATACCGGGGGAAACTAGTATAGGATCTAATGACATTAGGTGAGATCAATAGGATTACTTTTTCTTAAATATAAAACATGTCCAAACATTCTAAAAAAATTGCATGCACACATCAATGTTTGATGTATAACATTCAAAAGTTTCAGCTTCTAATTTGACCTATAGTAAATAGAAAAATAAAGGACAAAATCGAATGTGACTAGTGTCAAAATACTATTCACCCAAAGCTGTCACTATTCACATTCAAATTTCTCTTTTTTTAATCTCTAAATGTACATCAAGTCTTGAGCTGTTTTTTTTTAAGTTGTAGGCATACCTTGCAGATATTTTGTTAAATAATTTCAGAATTTTTAAAAGATGTCTAAATATTAAAAAAAAATAGTTGATCTCATTGATCTCACCTAATACGAGAGCCTATACTAGTCTCCCCCGTACCATACGTGCAGATTCAGCAATGGGCATGACCCGCCCCTAAGAAAAGTAGCCAATACGAATATGGCATCAGAATTGTTCGCTACGAGAAAGTCCCTCCCACGAACAAATACGTTCAGTACAAAAAGGAAAGGATTTGCCATGATGTAGAAAATAGACAGGACTAAAAATCCATCTTATACACAACAAACTGCCACCTCTACAAAACATGGCAATATTTTTAAAAGGTTTGTACTGATTACATGTCAAAAATAAGATAATTTCAATTCCTAAAAAAAAAATCAAAGGCGAGGGGTTTAGAAGAAAAAAAGATAGTTGTATGGCAAAATTTAAGGAAAAATGTTCTTAGAAACATGGCAAATTTGAAAAATTCACCTAAAATTGACACGTCAGTTTTACCAAATTTATTTGAACATACCGTCGAAAAACTGATAAATTTAGTTTGCCAGGGAAAATTTTGTTTCTGATGAACACATGGCAATTTAAGCATGCCAATTTTTTTTAGAAATAATTCACCATGGCAAAAATATTCAAATATTAAAATTATGAAAATAATTTTCCATGGAATGTTCCACAAAATTGACATGGTGTGTTCAAGTAATTTACAATTGTGTAACTTTTTTTACCATGATTTACCATCAAATCACACAAATGTATTTCAAATTTTCCATGGTTGCATGATTTAAGTTGCCATAACAAAAATCTGTGTTGCCATGTCAACAAAGGTTTTAGTTTTTTCAAATGATAATGATGCCCAAATTGAAAATTGATATAAAAGACAAAGAAAAAAGTGCCCATTATGGAAATAATAAAATTTCCATCACATTGAAAAATTGATATGCTCTTAATAATAAAATGGACATATATTATATTTTCTTTGTCACAACAGAAAATTAGACACATAAAATTGCCATGATAGAAAATAATAAAAATATCATGATCTACGTAATAAAATTTCCATGTTGCCTAGACATAAAATATACAAATGGAAAATATAATAAGTTAGTTATTTGAAAAAGATGGCAAATTTAGGAAAAAAATCTCTAAAACAATCATGTTTTGGAATTTTGTAACTGGCACATGGCAAAGTTAGTGATTTTTTTCCTTTGAAAATCTGGCAAGCTTTATGGACTTATAAAAAATAATTTAGCATGTTATGGGCAATATATGTGTTGGACACTACAAGGAAAAAATATAGTCATGCTTCACATATTTGCTAAAGATGGCATCATATTAAGTTGAATTTAATATATTTTTCTTTTTACACATAATTTCGGATATTTGTTTTTTTGCATTAGTTTTAGTTGTTTTTAAATACATATTTATTCATTTATTTTAACACAGTTCTCGCATCAACACTTGGGGCATCATCTAGTTTACTGAACATAGATATACATAGATCCTTATCTAGTAGTGGAATCATCATTTCTAATAGTTTTAAGGATTATGAAATACTTATTTTACATGTGGTCTACTTGTATAGTTCTTCACATTGTTTGTAGTAAGCAAACTGTTTTTAGTGA
The DNA here is from genome assembly GCF_002162155.2 of Triticum dicoccoides. NCBI lineage: Eukaryota > Viridiplantae > Streptophyta > Magnoliopsida > Poales > Poaceae > Triticum > Triticum dicoccoides. Next base: position 594,320,974 of record NC_041393.1, read on the forward strand.
TTTTTCCTAACATAAAGAAGCAGAATCGAGTAAGCAAAATAAGAAATAAAAATAAAAATTACTTCAGTATCAGATTATTAGAGTCAATGCCTCTGTACCTCCAAAGCAAAATAATTTTCCTGGTTTGAAATGGGTGCATGCTTCCACAAGAGAAGAAATGGATGCATGAGTAATAAGTTATATTATTGCAATAGTGGAGAACCTAAATTAATTGATGTCAAGAATTAGTTATCTCGTCATTAGATTATTGAGGATAAAATTCAAGACTGCTAAATTATGAAACTAGATGATACCCCATGCAGTGTTACATGAATTGCTTGCGGTACAATTCAATTCGGTGAGATTTATTTGTATGAAACATTAATAGTTTGATGAAAAGAAATGAAAATGGAATTGAAATACATATTGTTTATTGTATTTATTTCTTTATATAGTTGTAAAAGATTATTGAATGTAAGTACCATGAATAGAATCAAAGCATTTTGTCATAAAAGATTGTAGGTGCGACTTTTTTCTAGGCATGGTTACATGTTGAGGTGACATACTTACATTTTTAGGTAAATAGGTTACTGAAAATAATCTATTTATAATTATGTAGGATTAGAGGATCAGTGACCAGAACAGCCTCAACACGGTGACTGGAAAGTACATCACTAGCTATGCGGCATCGAATGCCAAGCCCAAACAATAGCAGCGATAGCTACAAAGGTAGTGTCCCAAGTATATTGGAAGCAAGGGAACTCACACTTTTGGATTGGTCTAATGGCCCCAAAGAAATACTTGTTCCGCTATGGATCCATCGCTATTAAGGACAGATAAGATTAGAGTGGGGCGTTTCAGTGCCTAGTCTCATCTGCACCCGGTTAGAAAACAATCCGTATAAAATTTCATACAAATTCAGAAAATTCCAAAAAAAAATTATGCGGTAAAAAATTTAATGCGTGAGGCTCGCTCCAAATTTCAAGTCATTTGGACACCTGAGCAGCTCTCACAAAAAAAGACAAATCGGACTAAAATAGTACATGAACATTAAACATTTTTACAGACCCCCAATTTATCTTTTTGCTGAGAGCTTTTCAAATGTCCAAATGATTTGAAAATTGGAGCAGACCTCACGCATCAAATTGTGTACTTCACAAAAACAATTTGGAATATTTTGATTTTTTCTAGTATTTGTTTTGATTTTGTCGTCAGCGCGGGTGCAGATGAGCTCGGGTGCAAAGATGGATTTTCGGATAAGAAATTAGATTCTAGGAGGATAAGTGGCTAGGCAATGCTACACTCCGAGAACAATACCCGGCTCCATACAATATTGTGTGTCACAAGGGTGATACTATCGCCACGGTTCTGGAATCCTTTTTCTCCAAATGTGACAATCAAAATAGATTTAATTGGTCCTAGACTTGAATCGTGGAAAACTTTGTTACTGACATTATCCACAGTACAAATGTCATAAGGAGCCGATGAAAGAGCCTACATGTGAATGGTAAATTCACAGTGTACTCTATGTATAGTGCTCTGATCCAGCGAGAGGTGCCAATTGATAATAATAAGAAGATTTGGAAGATGAAGATACCGCTTAGGAATAAAATCTCTGTGTGGTATCTTTGTCGATGAATCATTCTTACCAAAGATAACCTTAGTAAGAGGAACTGGCATGGAAGTATGCTATGTGTTCTTTGCATCATGATGAAACAATAAAACACATGTTTTCCCAATGTAAATTGGCTCATTCTATATGGTCGGTCATCCAAGTAGCTTATGACCATCCACTTAGTGTTGCTGATATATTTGGCAATTGGTTACATGGGATGGAGTACATGTTTCGAATTCTTCTTAAGGTGGGAGCGCTTGCTGTTATTTGGTCGCTTTGGCTATGTAGAAACGATAGGGTTTTTAACGATAAAAGTATTTCTCTTATGGAGGTTATTTACAGATGTACTAGTACGCAGGTGCGGACCCAGACAAAATTCTGACTGGGGGCACATCATTTGACTGGGGCACACCTTCTATAAAGTTGCTGATTTTGAAGATTTTCCTTTCAAAATATGCACAAATGCAAAGGGAGTTGAAAATTTTGAGTGGGGCCTAGGCCCACTCTCGGTTGTACTTGGGTCCGCCCCTGCTGGTATGCTCCGTTTATGGTCGTCTCTATACATGTGGAGAATCGATACCTCTTTATTGAGGTGTGTACATGCTTGGAGAACACAACGAGGGATACTTTTACTCAATATGGATCACAGCATGATCTTAGGATTGGCCCTCCCACGTTTTAGGCGTTATACAGTCTCTTCATGAATACTTGTATTTTGTCTTCTTTACTTTCTGAGACTGAACTTGATTTGGTTGTGTGCATCTTAGTTATGCAAAGTCCGGGTGTAATACTTAAACCTTTTAAGTAATACCAAAAAAGGCTTCCGCTTCGCTTTATAAATAGAGCACCACAGCCAAACAAATACAAGGTGATGAGACACCCACTTACAAAGCATATCAAGGAAAGAAACACGAAAATAGAAGGATCCACACCCTAACACAAAGCTACCTAAACTACCAACAAGGATGAAAGCTCGCCTCCAAGGAAAAGCTCCGGACCTCGTTGCACTGATCACGCCAAGCTGCCACCAGGGAGGGCCTCCTGCCCTCCCGCTCTGGATCGTGTAGCCCAATCCTTCTTGCGGACAACGGGAACCACAAGTAGCACGAACGAGGACCCGTGTAAAAGCTGAGGAGACAAGAGCATCCACCATTGCTAGAGTCTAAGAAGCTCCAAGCCAGGATCCAAAAGTGCCAGCCGATGATGACGCGACGAGGGTAACCTGGGCTCCATGACGACACCTCAAGCAAGGATACGACACAGCGCGCCGCCGTTGTCGAGGCCAAGAAACTGTTCAAGGATTGAGGGAGTCCTGGATTAGGGGGTGTCCGGATAGCTGAACTATCACCGTCGGCCGGACTCCTAGACTATGAACATACAAGATTGAAGACTTCGTCCTATGTCCGGATGGGACTTTCCTTGGCATGGAAGACAAGCTTGGCGATACTGACATGTAGATCTCCTACCATTGTAACCGACTCTATGTAACCCTAACCCTCTCCGGTGTCTATATAAACCGGAGGGTTTTAGTCCGTAGGACGAACAACAATCATACCATAGGCTAGCTTCTAGGATTTAGCCTCTCTGATCTCGTGGTAGATTACTCTTGTACTACCCATATTATCAATATTAATCAAGCAGGAGTAGGGTTTTACCTCCATCGAGAGGGCCCGAACCTGGGTAAAAACATCGTGTCCCTTGTCTCCTGTTACCATCCGCCTAGACGCACAGTTCGGGAACCCCTACCCGAGATCCGCCGGTTTTGACACCGACATTGGTGCTTTCATCGAGAGTTCTTCTGTGTCGTCACCTTTAGGCCCGATGGCTCCTTCAATCATCAACAACGACATGGTCCAGGGTGAGACTTTTCTCCCCGGACAAATCTTCGTATCCGGCAGCTTTGCACTGCGGGCCAATTCACTTGGCCATCTGGAGCAGATCGAAAGCTACGCCCCTGGCCATCAGGTCAGATTTGGGAGTTTGAACTACATGGCTGACATCCGGGGAGACTTGATCTTCGATAGATTCGAGCCACAGCCAAGCGCGCCGCACTCTCTTGAGGGGTATGATCTAGCTCTGCCGCCGAACAGTGCCCTGGAGGCCGCACCAGCGTCCGCTCCGACCGTTAGCTCGGAGCCGACTTCGCCGATCGAGGACGAGTGGCTGGACACCGCCTCGGGGGCTACGATTACTACAGCGATTGAGCCGAACACCGTCCCTGTTCTTTGCAAAGCCCGTAACTCCGAGGTGCCGAACTCCTCTCCGGACTCCGAACCTCCCGCACCCCTGCCAATCAAATCCGATTGGGCGCCGGTTATGGAGTTCAGTGTCGCGGACATCTTTCAGCACTCGCCCTTTGGCGACATCCTGAATTCACTAAAGTCTCTCTCTTTATCAGGAGAGCCCTGGTCGGACTATGGTCAGGAAGGTTGGGATGCGGACGACGAAGAAATTCAACACCCACCCACCACCCACTTCATAGCCACTGTCGAAAGTTTAAACAGCGTGCTTAATTTCGACTCCGAAGACATCGACGGTATGGACGACGATGTAGGAGATAACCACGAACCAGCACCTATAGGGTACTGGATAGCCACCCCATCTCACGACGTATACATGGTGGATACACCTAAAGGAAGTGACGACGAGGAACAACGGGACACGGCGAAGGATAAATCCCTCGAAAAGCAATCAAGACAGCGACGAAAGCGCCACACAAAATCCTGCCTCGACAAAGACGGTGGCCATACAGACCCAACCATAGAGCAGGTCGAACCAGGGGACGACGAACAGGCCATTAAACAACCGTCCGAACAGGACAACTTGGATAAGCAACCCGTCCCCGGCGAAGATAATAGTCCGGACGATCTCACACCGGACAAGTTGTTGGAGCAGAAGAACCTCCACAAAAGGCTCGTCACCACTGCGCGTAGCCTGAAAAAGCAGAAGCGGCAGCTCAAAATAGTGGAAGATGCACTCAGAATCAGATGGAGCAAAATACTCAACACCGCAGACAAATATGGCGACAGTCGCCAAACAAAGAGCTACCCGAAGCGCAAACTACTGCCCGAATTCTATGAGGAGGCCTTAGAGCCCCCACAATCAAAGAACAAAGAGGCCGCCCGGTCGGATAGATGACCACATGACAAGCATAGAGCGGCAAGCGGCGCCGCACACAAACTGGCACACGATCCGCATAAGGATTCGCATCAAAAGGATGGCCCAATTAGATCCATCTACGGGCCAAGAAAGCAAGCTCTTCTAAGCAATGCAACACGCCAAATATCCGGATATCACGGCACACCCAAATACAGGGGAGCCACACACCCCCTATGTTTCACCGATGAGGTGCTGGATCACGAATTCCCAGCGGGAATTAAACCTGTAAACATAGAGGCATACGACGGAACAACAGACCCAGGAGTCTGGATAGAGGATTACATCCTCCACATACACATGGCTAGAGGAGATGATCTCCACGCCATAAAATACTTACCCCTCAAGCTCAAAGGGCCAGCACAGCACTAGCTTAAAAGCCTCCCTAAAAACACCATTGGAAGTTGGGAAGACCTCGAGGATGCTTTTCGGGCAAATTTTCAAGGGACTTATGTCCGCCCTCTGGATGCAGACGATTTAAGTCACATAACTCAACAACCCGGAGAGTCAGCCTGCAAATTCTGGAACAGGTTCCTCACCAAAAAGAACCAAATAGTCGACTGTCCGGACACCGAAGCATTAGCAGCTTTCAAACACAACGTCTGAGACGAATGGCTCGCCAGGCACCTTGGCCGGGAAAAGCCAAGAACAATGGCCGCACTAACAAGCCTCATGACCCGCTTCTGCGCGGGAGAGGATAGTTGGCTGGCAAGATGTAGTACCAGCGACCCAAGTACATCCGAAGTCAGAGATGGAAACGAGAAACCACGACGCAGCAAGGACCAGCGCCGGACAAGGGGAAACAATCCGAAGAGCATGGCAGTCAACGCCAGATTCAAAAGCTCTCGGCAGAATCATAAAAAGCTGCCCCTCAAGGATAACAGCCACGAGCTATCCAACTTAAACAAAATCTTGGACAAAATATGCCAAATCCACAGTACCCCCGGGAAGCCTGCAAATCATACCCACAGAGATTGTTGGGTCTTCAAGAAGTCCGGCAAACTCAATGCCGGACACAAGGGGCTCGACACACCAAGCGAAGACGATGACGAACCCCACAAGCAGAGCACCGGAAAACAAAAGAATTTCCCACAAGAAGTCAAAACAGTAAACTCACTTCAAGTGACAAAAGGGAAAATCAGAACGGCGCCCATAGAAATATGCGCCGCACGGCCTATCCCAGCGGAGTGCCGACATTGGTTGTCAAAACCAATCACCTTTGACCATCAGGATTACTCCATACGTATCCGGAATGCAGGATGGACTGCCCTGATATTAGATCCTATAATCGACGGACTCCAATTCACAGAAGTCCTAATGGAGGGCGGTAGTGATCTAAACCTGCTATATCACGACACAATCCGCAAAATGGAGATAGACCCAACCAAAATTCGCCACAGCAACACCTCCTTCAAGGGGGTAATGCCAGGCCTATATGCCCATTGCACGGGCTCCCTACTGCTAGAAGTTGTGTTCGGCTCATCCGACAACTTCCGCCGCGAAAAGTTAACCTTGCATATCGCCCCATTCAAAAGTAGTTATCAAGAACTATTGGGACGTGAAGCTTTCGCCCGCTTTAACGCAATACCGCATTATGCATCTCTTACACTTAAAATGCCCGGTCCACGCGGCATCATCTCATTAAAGGGAAATATCAAGTGTCACTCGAGCACGGAAGAACGTGAGACTGCTTGGACAGTCACACACTAATCCGGCTCCGCTAAACCAAGCACCTGAACAGGTCCTTCGGACCCCGGTCACGGCTAGACGAGCCCGGCGTAATCATACGAAGGTCTACTAACCGCACACCCCCGTACAAGGGGTTGCATGCATGTACAACAAGAGACAATAAAGCTCCATTTTATTCGCTTTTCGAATCGTACTCCTTTTATTTAAACATAAAGTACATTTTTCGCACGATTTTTCTTCAACTAAGTTTTTCTCCTCTACAGATGAACACCGTGCTACACCCGCCCAGGATACGGCACAACGGAGACACAGGCGCAGACGTGCAGTAGGGACCCGTTGCAAGGATTCCTTTCAGATTAAAACCCTTTGTAAACCTTTTTTACTGTCTCTTGTTGATACACATCCCCCGGTTTCTTGCTATAACCGAGGAGGAGGCTGGCGTTTTGGCATCGGCCGCGTCAGAAATTTTTGCGCGTACCTGGACACTAGGGGCTTAGGGCATTGTTCCGCCCGTTTTCATAAAGACCGAATACCTTAGGGAGTGTTCGGCGTCTCGAGTTAGGCCTTATATGCATTAGCTCCGAATCATGTCTTTGGTCAAATGTTGGGTTTGCCTGGCTCCTGTGTTTTGCTGCCTTACATTCCGTTTTATCGGCTAACGCGGCACCAGGAGAACTACTGCGATTGTGCCCCGGTTCAGCCTGGCGAGCAACTCAGTAGAGAAAGCCGAAAACTGACTATCATGATATAGCGTGAGACTGGTCAACCACTTGATGACCCACCGGAATGTTTAGAATTCCTCCGCATTAACGAAGGACCGTTTCCCGGTCAGGCACATACGTGCCCCGAATTCGGGAGAGCGCGGTGCCCCTAGGGGCTATATAGTAGCCCCACCATCGAACTCCTATGGCTAAGTGAAAGTGATAAAGCATTATAGTCCGGTTGCCTAGTTTGCTATGCTATCACCTCCTTTACAGGACCAAGACGTTGGATAAAGTGTGAAAATGCGCTTTTTTGCAAACACCCCCGCACTATGTGCGTGGGGGCTGAAGCCAAGGACTGCCATCTTTCAGGTTATATACACATATACATTAACGGCCGCACAGGAGGTACTTTACTACTTGAACGCACAAGTATAAAAAGCCCTTATATTATATTGAAACATTGTTTCACAAATTATACATGTCATTTGAACATAATATCCTTCGAGCACTGCGTCTCTATTAAACGAGCTCCCTGTAGGACTTCCTCAAAGTAGTGCTCGGCAGGTACTCGGCTTCTGTCCGAATCCTCGGATGCAACGTCGGTGGCCTTCATCTCTGCCCAGTATGTCTTGACACGGGCGAAAGCCATCCGCGCACCCTCTATGCATGCTGACCGCTTCATTGCACTAATATGCGGCACCGCACCAAGGAACTGCTGCACCAAGCCAAAATAACTCTTCGGCTCGGGCCTCTATGGCCACAAATGAGTCACGACAGACTTCATGGCAAGTCTGGACAACCTATTCAGCTCAGCCCATTCGGCCAAACGATCGGTCAATGGAAGCAGACACTCCAGACTGTGGAAGTGCGACCAAAACAGCTCTTCCATTCCGTGATCCTTTTGGCCTCGGAAGTGTTCGGCCGCATCTGCGGCACTCGCCGTCAAATCTAGATAAGCATCCTCCGCACCCCATAGCTGGCCCAACTAAGCATACTTGGGATCCATGAATTTCCTCCGCAGCAGAAAAGGCTTTCCAGCCGCAATATCTTCGGCCTGACGTAGCTCCTCTTTCATAGCTCTCATTGCAGAGCGAGCATCCTTGGCCTCAGCAGCAGCCTTTTTCAGGTCCTCTTGTTCCGCTCGACCTTCTTTTTCAAGAAGCTCGCAACGGTCGGTAGCATTCTTCAACTTTACGGCCATCTCGGCCACTTCTTTCTTGCTTCGGCAGTGAGAAGCCTGTTCAACTTTCAGCTCTTCAGTCGCTTTTAAAGCAGCCGCATCACTTTTTTGGGCTTGCTCCTTGGCTCGGGCGAGTTCCGCCCGAAGGTTCTCCATGGAAGCGACACCATCTGCGTCAAGCATACAAGTTGTAAGGCACAAACATTAAGCTACCTTACCGGGTGTCCGCAAAGAAGCTGCATACCTTGTGACTCGTCAAGCCGCTTATTGACAAGCGCGATGTCAGAATCTGCCATGTCAAGTTGCCGCTTTAGTTCGGCAAATTCATCAGTCCGGCTTGCCACCGAACGCCTCGCCACCTACATAGGAAGAGCGCATATTATACCTGGGATTATGATACTCAGCGCGCTGTCATTTTTGACAACGCACCGAGTCTCAGGGGCTACTATCTATACAGGGCGCATTCTACATGCCAAAGTATTAGAAGGTACATCATTTTGCGTACCTCAAAACCCGTTAGTAAACTTATGACGTCTTCATGCAACCCACTTTCAGCGGATGAAATCCTTTTAATCACCGTACCTATTAGCGCACGGTGATCTTCCGAGATAGACGCTCGCCCGAGCAGATCTTTCAGCTCCTCCAACCGTACACCAGTCGGTGCCGGACTCGTCCGATGGCCTTTTTCGAAGGCCGAACGCGGAGGGCTTTGAGGGGACACACGAGTGCCTTCGGGCCCCGCCGTATTCGGAGAAACCCTCCGCGACGACACCTCAGGGTCGTCCGCCTCGCATGATGGCACGGTAGGCAGAGGCGTTTCACTCTCCATCATCTCTGAATCAAGATCCCCTGAAGATGAGCTCTGCTGAGAAGGGCTGAGATCCGAACTACAAAGAAAAACTTCGGTTATCTTCAGAAATAAAACAGGGATGCCTCTCATTTTAAGAAGACGCGCCTCTTTACTTACGGCTCACTGGAGGGCTGGTCTCCTTGGGGAGATAGTGCGGCCAGGGCAACTCCTGGTGCAGGACCCTCTGGTGAGGATTTCTTCCCCCGCTTCGAGGCCTTGGTCTCCGGATTTTCAAAAGCGGTCCTCTTCTCCCCTGGGAGGGAGGGATTCTCGCTCCCTCCCTTCTTGATAAACTCCTTCGCGGAGGCAGTAGCTCCCTTGCTCCCCCTTCGCCTTCTTCAAAGGGCGCAGCCTCTAGCATCCTGGTTAACACAGGATCCGGCGTGGTCTCAGGGAGGGGAGCCGGACACTGGATCAGTTTTGCTTTCGCTATCCACTCCTGTTCAAAAGACAGCTCTTTTAAAGGCAAGTTTATGATAGATATACGGATAGCATGTCCAGGTACAGGGCTACTTACTTGAGTATCCGGGCGATTGCAGCTTAGACCTGCGTCCTCGATCAATTCCGGACACGTTGCTCGTGATCCGGAGAACAGTTGGTACATCTCCACGGGCGTTACGCCCATAAAATGTAGGAGAGCTCGTGGTCCCTCCAGATTGAACTCCCACAGGCGGAGGGGGCGACGTTTGTAGGGCAGGGTGCGATGAATCAGCATGACCTGCGCTACTACGACCAGATTGACCTCCCTCTCTAGGAGGTCTCGAATGCGGCCCTGCAACAAGGGCACGTCCTTGGACGGCCCCCAGTCGAGCCCTTTGTTGACCCATGATGCCAGCCGCGGTGGAGGACCTGAGCGAAAGGCAGGCGGCACCACCCATTTGGTGCCCCTGGGAGCGGTGATATAAAACCACTCTTGTTGCCATAGTCTGAGCTCCTCTTGAAAAGAGCCCTCGGGCCATGGAGCGTCAACATTCTTGCTTATGACAGCCCCTCCGCACTCTGCCAGCTGCCACCTGGTCACCTTCGGTTCCATTTTGAAGGTTTTGAGCCACAACCCGAAGTGAGGGGTAATGCGGAGGAAGGCCTCACATACGACAATAAACGATGAGATATGGAGGATGGACTCCGGATCCAAGTCATGAAATTCCAGCCCATAATAAAACATGAGCCCCCTCACGAAGGGGTCCATCGGGAAGCCTAACCCCCGAAGGAAGTGAGACACGAACACCACGCTCTCACCAGGCTTGGGAGTGGGAATAACCTGCCCTTGGGCAGGCAGCCTGTGCGAAATTTCACCGGTTAGATACCGGGCGTCTCTCAGCTTTAGTATGTCTTCTTCCGTGACGGAGGAAGGCATCCACCGGCCTTGCTGGTCGAAGCCGGATATCCTGGGAGGTCCGAAGCGCCTGAATCTAGAGCTTTGGGTGTTGGAACTCGAGGCGAGGGGTGGATTCGCTTGAGATTGAAAGAAAGGAGCGGGCCTTGGTCTCGTTATAAAGAGGTTGAATACCAAGAGCCTCCCCGTGACCGTTCGGGACTCGCCTTCGATAGAGGAGGCGCGCCAACGGGCACGACTGGGTTACCCACGCCCGTATTAATGAGAATCCCGGAATAAGGGGACACGATCTCTGCTTTGACAAGACGTGCCAAGGAAACCGCCTCGCTAAACACACTGAGGTGGGACGGTAAAAATGATTCCAATAAAGGCTTGGCCGTGATGTGATGTCACACCACAAAATACGTCAGCAGATTGAATTTGTGTGAGGATTATTCTCCCTACGGTGGTATGTGGAACTTATTTTGCAGAGCCGGACACTATCGTTGTGTTCAAAATCTTCTATGAAGTATTCGGAGGAGGAACCCACCTTGCAATGCTGAAGACAATATGCGCGCCGGACTCGTCGTCATTGAAGCCTGGTTCAGGGGCTACTGAGGGAGTCCTGGATTAGGGGGTGTCCGGATAGCCGAACTATCACCGTTGGCCGGACTCCTAGACTATGAAGATACAAGATTGAAGACTTCGTCCCGTGTCCGGATGGGACTTTCCTTGGCATGGAAGACAAGCTTGGCGATACGGATATGTAGATCTCCTACCATTGTAACCGAATTTGTGTAACCCTAATCCTCTCCGGTGTCTATATAAACCGGAGGGTTTTAGTCCGTAGGATGAACAACAATCATACCATAGGCTAGCTTCTAGGGTTTAGCCTCTCTGATCTCGTGGTAGATCTACTCTTGTACTACCCATATCATCAATATTAATCAAGCAGGAGTAGGGTTTTACCTCCATCGAGAGGGCCCGAACCTGGGTAAAAACATCGTGTCCCTTGTCTCCTGTTACCATCCGCCTAGACGCACAGTTCGGGAACCCCTACCCGAGATCCGCCGGTTTTGACACCGACAAGGATTTTCATCCTGGGCCCTGACTCAAAGAGGGGAGCCACAACGACGCCCTCAAGAGGGACGCGACACCCACGAGTATCGCCGCCGCTGGTGCCAAAGCACTAGGCTTTCACACGGACCTGCTCAGCTATGCCACACGAGGCCTGAGGGAGTCCTGGATTAGGGGGTCCTCGGACAGCCGGCCTATGTACTTGTGCCGGACTGTTGGACTATGAAGATACAAGATTGAAGAATTCATCCCGTGTCCGGGTGGGACTCTCCTTTGCGTGGAAGGCAAGCTTGGCAATTCGGATATGTAGATTTCCTTCTCTGTAACCAACTCTGTATAACCCTAGCCCCCTCCAGTGTCTATATAAACCGGAGGGTTTAGTCTGTAGGACAGGAACAGTCATAATCATAGGCTAGCTTCTAGGGTTTAGCCTCTACGATCTCCTGGTAGATCAACTCTTGTAATACTCATATCATCAAGATCAATCAAGCAGGAAGTAGGGTATTACCTCCATAGAGAGGGCCCGAACCTGGGTAAACATTGTGTCCCCGCCTCCTGTTACCATTAGACTTAGACGCACAGTTCGGGACCCCCTACCCGAGATCCGCCGGTTTTGATACCGACATTGGTGCTTTCATTGAGAGTTCCACTGTGTCGTCACGGTAAGGCTTGATGGCTCCTTCAATCATCTGCAATGATGTGATCTAGGGTGAGGTTTTCCTCCCCGGACAAATCTTCATATTCAGCGGCTTCGCACTGCGGGCCAACTCGCTTGGCCATCTGGAGCAGATCGATAGCTACGCCCCTGGCCACCAGGTCAGGTTTGGAAGCCTGAACTACACTGCTGACATCCGCAGGGACTTGATCTTCGACGGATTCAAACCCATCACAAGTGCGCCCTACAGTCGCGATGAGCATGACCTAGATCTGCCATCGGACGGTGTTCAGGAGATCGCGCCTACAGCTGCCCTGGCTTCAAATCCGGAGCAGATCGTGCCATCCGAGGACGGGTAGATGGACCCCGCCACGGAGGCCGCACACTCAGCGGCGATAGAGCCGAACACAGATCCTACTCCTAAGGAGATCTGTGTCACCGGACCCTCGGACTCGTCTCCGGCCATAGGCTCCGAACCGCGCGCATCTGTGCCTATCAAACCTGATTGGGCACCGGTTATGGAGTTTAGCTCCGCGGATATCTTTCAGCACTCGCACTTGGGCGATGTGCTAAATTAATTAAAATCTCTCTCCATGTCAGGAGACTCTTGGCCAAACTATGTCCGGCTTGAGTGGGAAGCGAACGACGAAGAAATTCGTTCCCCACCCACAACCCACTGAATAGCCACTGTCGATGACTTAACTGACATGCTTGATTTCGACTCCGAAGACATCGACGGTATGGACGACGATGCCGGAGAATAATAGGAACAACCGCCCACAGGGCGCTGGACAGCCACCTCATCATATGATATATACATGGTGGACACACCCAAAGAAAGCAATGGTGATGAGGGAACGGAGGATAATCCTCTTGAGAAGCAATCTAATCGCCAGCGTCAGCGGCGCCGCTCTAAGCCCCGCCATAGCAAGAATAGTGATACCGGCACAAGAGACAATAGTACTCCGGATGATGCCGAAGACGAAAACAATCCCGCCCAGCCAAGCTTCGAGCAAGCCGGACGGGAGGATGGGCAAGTTGGCCCGGATAAACAGGCAATGGATGGAGACTCAGAGTATGACAATTACATGCCTCTCTCCGAAGACGGGGAGAGCCTCAGCGACAAAGAATTTATCATGCCTGAGGATCCCGTCGAGCAGGAGCGCTTCAGGCGTTGGCTTATAGCCACTGCAAAAAGCCTGAAGAAAAAGCAGCAGCAGCTTCAAGCTGATCAAGATCTGCTAACTGATAGATGGACTGAGGTCCTAGCAGCCGAGGAATACGGACTCCAGCGCCCAACCAAAAGCTACCCAAAGCGCAGGTTGTTACCTCAATTCGAGGAGGACGCACTAGAGCCTACACTACCAGCGCAGAATGCGGCCGACCGGCCGCCTCGTGGCCGAGATAAAACGGCGTATCAGCCTGAACACGAGCCCGCACCCCGTCGCCAAACAAATAAAAACACGAAGGCTAGGGGCTACACGCATGACCTGCAAGACGAACTGGAAAACAAATCAGGACAGTCAAGATCGATCTACGGACCATGGGGGCGCGCCCCAATGCGTGACGATGACCGCCACGCCAGATACACTAAATACAAATCCGGCCAGGACAAATACAACAGACTAGACTCATTTGAACTGCGTTGTGATGTAGCCCGGCACAGAGGCGCTGCACACCCCCTATGCTTCACTGACAAAGTACTGGAGCATGAGTTACCAGAAGGGTTTAAACCCGTGAACATCAAACCATATGATGGAACAACAGACCCCACGGTATGGATAGAAGATTTCCTTCTCCACATTCACATGGCCCGCGGGGATGATCTACATGCCATCCATTACCTCCCACTAAAACTCAAGGGGCCGGCTCGGCATTGGCTGAACAGCTTGCTAGCAAACTCCATTGGAAATTGGGAGAACCTGGAAGACTCATTCCTGGATAACTTCCAGGGCACTTATGTGCGACCACCGGATGCTGATGATTTAAGTCACATAACCCAACAGCCCAAAGAGTCAGCCAGGAAATTCTGGACTCGGTTCCTAACTAAAAAGAACCAAATTATTGACTGTCCAGATGTCGAAGCCCTAGCGGCCTTTAAGCATAACATCCGTGACGAATGGCTTGCCCGACACCTCGGCCAAGAGAAGCCGAAGTCCATGGGAGCCCTCACGACACTCATGACCCGCTTTTGTGCGGGCGAGAATAACTGGTTGGCTCATAGCAACAGCACAATAAGCAATCCGGGCACCTCAGACGCCGAACATAGCAACGGCAAGCCCCGACGCAACAAACACAAATGTCGCAATAATGGCGATAACACCGAAGACATGGTAGTCAATGCCGGATTCAGTGGCTCTAAGTCCGGTCAGCGGAAAAAGCCATTCAAAAGGAACACTCCGGGCCCGACCAGTCTGGACCGCATACTCGACCATCCATGCCAAATTCATGGCACCCCAGGAACACCAACCAATCACACCAACAGAGAATTGTGGGTCTTCAAACAAGCCCGCAGGTCAGGTGACGAAAACAAGGAGAAGGGGGCGCAAAGTGATGACAACGACGAGGAGCCTCGGCCACCGAACGCAGGAGGACAAAATAAATTTCCCCCGCAAATCAAAACGGTGCACATGATAAACGCCACCCGTATTCCCAAGCGGGAGCGGATGTGCACTCTCAGGGATGACGACGCAACGCAGCCAGTCACCCCAAAACATAACCTATGGTCGTCCGGCCCGATCACCTTTGACCATACGGATCGCCCGGCCAATACCAATCAAGGCAATTCGGCCGCACTAGTCCTGGACCCAATAATTAGCGGATTCCACCTCACACGAGTCCTTACGAACGGAGGCAGCAGCCTGAACCTGTTGTATCAGGACACAGCGTGTAAGATGGGTATCGATCCTTCAATGATCAAACCCACTAAAACCACCTTTAAAGGTGTTATACCAGGTGTGGAGGCCTATTGTACAGGCTCTGTCACTCTGAAGGTAGTCTTTGGACCATCGTATAATTACCGTACCGAAGAGTTAATCTTTGACATCGTCCCTTTTCACAGTAACTATCATGCACTGCTCGGACGAACCGCGTTTGCTCGATTCAATGCGGTGCCACATTATGCCTACCTTAGGCTCAAGATGCCTGGTCCGCGCGGCGTCATAACAGTTAATGGCAAGGCCGAACGCTCCCTCCGTGCCGAAGAGTATACTGCCGCCTTAAAAGTAGAAGCAACAAGTGGCATCTTTCAATCGAACCTTGAGTCGACGACCAAGCTCCCGGACACCGTCAAAGGAGTCCGAACTACTTCGCGGCAGAATAGCCCGGCTCATTAGGAGCTCGATTAAAACACTCCGGCAGTAAGCGGAGGCAAAGCTAGGATAGGCCACACACTGTGGCTTAACCGCTCCATGGCACACAAACGTTTTTTGCATATTCTTTCCACGTCCACTTTTGTGTAGGCCAGGACTGGCAACATGGACACCAGACCCATGAACGGACGAATATACCAACAAGGGGAACAACTCGAACGCGCAAGGGAATCCCTAGATAATCCCCTCGATGACCATCCGATTACAATCCGGATCCGCACACAGCCTCCCCCCGCCTGGTCTCAGTAGGTTCTGAAGTCATATTTCTTTTTATCACATTACCTATACTCGTATGAATTGACGTGTTATTCAATTACAACATGTGGCTTTATATGACATTTATCTGTTGTTGTTTCTTATCGACACTCTTTGTCAATTGGCATCCGTACAGTGCGACATGCCTTAATATGCCAGGGGCCTCGTTGTACCCATAATACGGCAATAAAGTCCGAACACCTTCACGGTCGTTCGGCACCCCAAACTTATAGCATTATATGCATCGGTTCTGAATCATGTCTTGGATCAATAGTTGGGTTGCCCGGCTCCTATTCTTGCTACCCTACGTTCCGCTATATTGGCTAGGGTATTAAAGGGAGAACTACTTCGATTATGTCCCGGTTCTTCCGGACGAGCACCTCAGTAGAGAAAGCCGAAAACTGATTGTCATGATATGGCGAGAGATGGTCAGTTGTTCCGCTATATTGGCTAGGGTAGGATTTCTTCCGCATTATGCGATAACTAATGCAGTGTGTGATGGATCGGCTTTTCTTCCGATCAGGTGCCTATGGAGCCCCTAGTGCGGTCTTCCGAACACCAGGGGTTGCGCCTACCTTTCTTTTGCCAAACTCCTATGTCTAAGTGAGAGTGATAAAGCCTTATAGTCTTATTGCCTGGTTCGTTGCACTGAACACCTCCTTCAAGGACCCAAAACTGGGGTAAAGAGTGCTCAGGTTTATCCCGAACAACCTCGTACTTCCTACGTGGGGGCAGAAGCCGACGACTGGCCAACTCTCAGGATTAATATATAAAATGGCCGCACAGGAGGAAAAACTTTCAAATAACAGGCAATAAATAATAAAAATTACCTTGTTTCAAATTACAAAGGACAACATGATTGTATTCATGGGAATATAACGTCCTTGGTGCATTGCTCTGCCACAAGGCGGGATCCTTTCAGGACACTATCATAATATAACTTGGGCTTGCGGTGCTCCTTCCCCTCCGGCGGTCCCTCAGTCATCAGCTTTTCAGCATCCATCTTCGCCCAGTGCACCTTCGCGCGGGCGAAGGCCATTCGCGCACCCTCCATACAAACTGACCGCTTGATGACTTCAAGTCGAGGGCAGGCACTCGCAAGCCGCTTTACGAGCCCAAAGTAACTACTGGGAATCAGCTCGGCAGGCCATAGCCGGATAATTAAATCCTTCATGGCTAGTTCGGCCGCCTTATGCAGTTCGATTAGCTGCTTCAATTGATTGGCAAAAGGCACTGGATACTCCCGCGCCAGATATTGCGACCAGAAGAGCTTCTCCGTAGTGCTCCTCTCTTCGGCTCGATAGAATTGTGTGGCATCAGATATGTTGCATGGCAGCTTCGCAAATACCCCTGGAGAAATCCGAATTCAAGTTAGCAACATGATTTTCTCCTCAAATACTTGCTTTGCATAGAAAAAGCCTTACTTGCCGCGATCTTCCTCGCCTCCTAGATTTCTTGCAGGGCGCCTTGGGCTTCCCCCCGGGCATCGCGCGTGGCTTGATGAGCCTTGGTGAGTTCGGATTCTTTCTCCGTTAACCTCTGCTCCAAGGTCTCGCATTTCTTCACAGCCTCTTGGAGCTCTTGCTCAGCTTCAATAACCCTGTCCTCGTGCCTCTCACAAAGAGCCTGCTCTGCGGCTGCCTTTTTCTCGGCCTCGGCCACAGCCTTCTTAAGAGCCTCAACTTTAGTCATCACCCCTAGAGCATACCATGAACATATTTTTATCATACTAAATTATTCATTTGCGCTGAATGCGCGCAAGGTTGTTTGCATACTTTGGTTATCCTTCAACTGCTTTTTCAACTGGCCAAGTTCTTCTTCGGCCCACTCCAAACTCTGCTTCAGTCCGGAGACCTCCGCAGTATGAGAGGCGGCAGTCGCTACAGACGCCTGCTTATAAAAAAAGAGGAAGAGATGCCATAAGGTGAGTCTCCTATGAACATATATTTGATCCTCTATCCGGTTCTTTCTTTCGCCGAACAGTGTATCAGGGGCTACTACCAATACTATAACACTCTTTGAAACCTCACAAAACATACCTCAAAGCCCGTTATAAGGCTGATGCAGGCTTCATTCAGCCCACTCTCAGTGGACTGAATCTTCTCAATCACCGCACCCATAAGGGCACGATGTTCTTTAATGGTGAAGGCGCTCTTCAGCGTCGCCGATAAAGTATCCGGCACCTCTGATTGGACAAAGGTTGCTAGTGGAACAGGTGGACCCCCTCCAGCCCAGGGAGGCTGCCTGCCTAATTCTGGAGTCGTATCGGTCTCCGGAATTGTGTCCAACTGGGGGACGAACTTGAGATAGTCCCCGCCGTCGACGTCCACGGGAGCCTTTTCTCCCATGGGCCCGGCCCCTGAAGTTTGACCTCCTGGCACCGCCTTGACGATCTCCCCCCCCCTCCTTGGACTGGGCCCCTTTGGGACGATACCTCTGTGTCGTTCACGTGTTTTGGGGAGGGGGCTGTCGGTGTCAAAACCGGCGGATCTAGGGTAGGGGGTCCCGAACTGTGCGTCTAAGGCTGATGGTAACAGGACACTGGGGACACGATGTTTTACCCAGGTTTGGGCCCTCTCGATGGAGGTAATACCCTACTTCCTGCTTGATTAATCTTGATGATATGAGTATTACAATAGTTGATCTACCATGAGATCATAGAGGCTAAACCCTAGAAGTTAGCCTATGGTATGATTGTTGTTGTCCTACGGACTAAACCCTCCGATTTATATAGACACTAGAGGGGGCTAGGGTTACATAGAGTCAGTTACAGAGAAGGAGATCTATCATCCACATCGCCAAGCTTGCCTTCCACGCAAAGGAGAGTCCCATCCAAACACGGGACGAAGTCTTCAATCTTGTATCTTCATAGTCCAAAAGTCCGGCCAAAGTACATAGTCCGGCTATCTGGATACCCCCTTATCCAGGAACCCCTCAGTAGCCCCTGAACCAGGCTTCAACGACGATGAGTCCGGCGTGCAGATTGTCTTTGGCATTGCAAGGCGGGTTCCATCTCCGAATACTCCAAGATAAATTTCAAACACAAGGACCGTGTCCGGCTCTGCAAGAAAAATTTCACATACCACCGTAGAGAGAACAATAATCCATGAATCAAATCTGCTGACGACTCTTCGTAGCGTGACATCATGCCATGGCCCGGCTTTTATTCGAACCATTTTTTATAACCAGCCACCGTACACATTGCGAGGCGGTTTCTTTGGCATGTCTTGCCAAAGCAGAGATCGTGTACCCCTTATCGCGGGATTCTCATCAATACGGGTGTGGGTAACCCAACCGCACCACCAAACGCGGTGAGTGGGGAACAAGCAGGTTTCATTAGGCAAGCGGGGAGGCGCAGGGTTTCATTGCCTCTATAAATAGGAAAGGCCTCTTTTTTTACCTCACGCCTTCTCCTTCTGCTCGTCCATTCTCTTTCACTTGAGCACTAACACCCGAGCATTCATCTTCTCCACCAACGAAGGTTCTTCCGAAAATGTCCGGATCAGGAGCAGGAGGTAAGTGGATGGCCTCTACCGTCCAGGAGAAAGATATCAAAAAGCTTCGGGAGGCCGGGTACCTGGCCTAGAAAATCGGCCACCGCCTTCCGACGGCGGGACAGATTGTCCCTACTCCGGAGTCCCATGAGAGGGTCGTGTTCCTCCCTCATTTTGTCCACGGGCTCGGGTTTCCCCTTCACCCATTTGTTCGTGGTGTCATGTATTATTATGGGATCAATTTCCACGATCTATCCCCCAATTCCTTCCTCAACATCGCGACGTTTATTATCGTGTGCGAGGCCTTTCTCCGCATCGCGCCACACTTCGGCTTATGGCTGAAGATCTTCAATGTGAAGCACAAGGTGGTGAACGGCGAGCACGCCGAGTGCGGAGGTGCCATGGTGAGCAGGATGCCCAAGGTAACATGGCCGACAGGTACCTTCAATGATTCTGTCAAGGAGTGGCAGCAACAGTGGTTCTATATCACTGAGCCGTGCGGTAAAAAGTGGGCCGCAGCTCCTCAGTTCCGATCCGGAGCCCCTTTGCGGCTCATGTCCTGGCCCGAGAAGGGCTTGAATTGGTCTTCATCTGACAAGCTGTCGGTGATCCAGACACATGTCAAAGGTATGGAAGACAAGGTTGTCAAGCTTGTTGACATAGTCCAGGTGATGTTGGTCCGCCTGGTTCTTCCCTGTCAGCACCGAGCCTGCAATTTGTGGGAGTACGACCTGGCCGAGCACCAGACCTTGCGGGAACTTTATGGCTCCTCACACAAGGACATCTGGAAGGTGCTTTTTAAGTCTGGCAAACCGTGGCCGGACTCCGCCGCGGACCGTGGGTACCAACTGTCCCGCCCCGCAACTCCGGTAAGTAGTCATTATATTTTGTCCTTCCATATGTTTCATTGTCATATCCCGGGGAAGATGCCCTAACACGCTTCCCGCAATTATCTCAGGGATGGATGAAGAAGGTGGGACGGATACACTGTCCAGCCCAGTTGCCAGAAGAACTAGTCGGACCTCTTCTGATGAAGATGCTGGTCCCGGCGCCTTACAAGGCGCCAAAGAAAGAGGCCCATAAAGAGGCCAAGGATACCAAGGGTGGCATGCATCGTCGTGGGGCTTTGGACACAAAATCCAAAGACTCCAATACCCCTCTCCCCTTTGAAGAGGAAGAGGAGGAGGAATATGAATCCCCCGCAGGGGAGGAAAGAAAAGGACGGCCTCCTCATCTTTGGAGGCCGAATTGCCCAAGAGGGGAAAAATTCTCCCGCCAGAGGCGTCCACTACGGCTACCGACAACAGCCTGGAGTGGGATCCCAGGGCCTAGCCCCTGGAAAACTCGTAAGTGCACAAAATCCGAACACGTCTATGCTTCCAGGATTACCAAGGCACAAATAAATTAATTGGTGCCATACTTTTTGCAGCCCAGCCAGGTCTCGCGCCGAACAGTCCTCATCGGAGGATTCTTTGAGCTCAGATGCCCTTAAGAGCGATACACCTCCGAGGGCCCTTTCCCCGAAGCTCGGGCATGACACCAAGGTGTCATGCAAAAAGGAGCAAAACCAGGAGGGGCATACCTCAGGGGACGGATACATGGGAGTGGCGGCTCTACTGGGTGTCGACAGCGGGGGTGATCTTGGACTCGGCCCTCAGCCGGACACGGTCCCAGAGACCTTTGAGGCTCCGGGTTCAGACGGCCAGCTCCCCTTGACTAGAGGAGGTGATCCTTCTCCGCCGGCGACCTCTGCCCAACCAGAGGTGTCGGGCAGCTTATTGACAGCGCTAAAGAGCGCTTCCACCATTGATGAACATCGCGCCCTTATGGGCGTGGTAATTGAGAAGGTTCATGCTGCTGAAAGTAGACTGAATGAATCCTGCATCAGCCTTATAAAAGGCTTGGAGGTAAGTTTTTAGGAGTTTTTAGAAGATTTGTCATAGTATAGATAGTAGCCCCTGATACAATGTCCGGTAAAAGAAGGAACCGAACAGGGGATCGAATTTTTCCCACAGGAGACTTAATGACATATATCTCTTCCTTTAAAAACAGGCATCTGCGGCGACTGCCACCTCTCATACTGCGGAAGTATCTGGACTGAAGCAGAGTCTGGACTGGGCGGAAGAAGAACTTGGCCAAGTGAAGAAGCAGTTGGAGGACCACCGAGGTATGTCGAAACCTTGTTTAATTTTAGCACAATAAAGTAGGTGTGCCTAATGAAAGTATGTATATTGCGCGCTCTAGGGGCGAATGCTGAAATTGAGGCATTGAAGAAGGATGTGGCCTTAGCCAAAAAGAAGGCAGCCGCAGAACAGGCCCTTCGCGAGAAGCACGAGGCCAGGGTCATTGAAGCTGAACAAGAGCTTCAGGAGGCTGTGTAGAAAAGCGAGACTTTGGAGCAGAGTCTGTCTTTGAAAGAATCCGAACTCACCCAAGCTCTCCAAGCCACAACTGATGCTCAGGAGGAAGCCCAAGGTGCTCTGAAGGACATTCAGGAGGCAAGGAAGATTGCGGCTGGTAAGGCCTTTTCCTATTTAGAGCATTTGTTGATGCCATAGCAGAAAAAAAATCAAGGTGACCGATTGACTTCTGATTTCTCCAGGGGCGTTTGTGGATCTTCCACGCAGCATATCTGATGCTGATCAATTCTATTGAGCTGAGGAGAAGAAGACTGCGGAAAGGCTTTTCTAGTCGTAGTATTTGGCGCCGAATTATCCGATGCCATTCGTCGATCACCTGAAGCAGCTGGTCGAACTGCACCAGGCGGCCGAACTAGCCATGAAGGATCTGATTGTCCGGCTATGGCCCGTCGAGCCTATTCCAAGCAGTTACTTTGGGCTCGTGAAGCGAACCGTGAGTGCCTGTCCTCGGCTTCACATCATTAAGCGGTCGGTTTGTATAGAAGGTGCGCAAATGGCATTTACCCGCACAAAAGTGCACTGGGGAAAGCTGGATGCAGAAAAGCTGATGACCAAGGGACCACCCGAGGGGAAGGAGCACCGCAAGCCCGAACTATATTATGATGGTGTCCTTAAAGGAGCCCGCCTTGTGGCGAAGCAATGTACCAAAGACATTGTATTTCCATGAAGGCAATCATGTTGTCCTTTGTAAGGCGGAACAAAGTCACCTTTATTTATGTATTTGCCTATTATATGAAAGTTTTTCCTCTTGTGCAGCCGTTTTATATGTTACTCTTGAGAGTTGGCCAGTCGTCGGCTTCTGCCCCCACGTAGGAAATACGAGGGTGTTCGGGATACACCTGAACACTCTTTACCCCATTCTTGGGTCCATAAAGGAGGTGTTCAGCACAGCGAACCAGGAAATCAGACTATAGGGCTTTATCGCTCTCACTTAGCCATAGGAATTTGAGTATGGTAGGCGCAGCCCCTGGTGTTCGGAAGACCGCACGAGGGACTCTAACAGCACCTGATCGCTAGACCGATATGTCGCACTCTGCATTTATGATGGCATTATGCGGAATAAATCCTTAGAGATTTTACAACCTCTCGAACAGCTGACCAGCTCTCGCCTAATCATGACAGTCAGTTTTTGGCTTTCTCTACTAAGGTGCTCGTCCGGAAGAACCGGGACACAATTGCAGTAGTTCTCCCAGCGCTACCTTAGCCCATATTGTGGAACGTAAGGTACCAAAACATGGGACCCGGGCAAACCCAACTAATGACCCAAGACATGATTCGGAGCTGATGCATATAATGCTATAAGTTCGGGGTGCCGAGCGACCGAGAAGGTGGTCGGAATTTGTTGCCATGGTGCGGGTATAATGAAGCTCCTTGGCGTTTTAAGGCATAACATGATATTCAGATGCCTTTTATGACTAAAAATGTGAATGGGAGATGATAGCGGATAAGTGTCATATAACTCTACATGTTGTATTCAAGTAATTAGTTTATGCGTATGGGTACTATTCATGTTGTAAAAAGGAGGTATGACGGCGTACCCCGTGTATGAATCCGAAGTCCGGATTATCTTTGGGGGAAATGTTCAAAGATTCCCCCTTTGCGCATCCGAGCTGATTTCCTGGCGCCAGTCCTATTATCTGCGAAAGAGATCCTACAAGGAAAATGCTGAGAGACGTATGTGCGCCATGGAGCGGTTGATCCGTAGGGCGTGACCCTTCCCAACTTATGCCGGGGCGTTTGACTGGCGTCTGGTTGAGCCGAGCTAGCCTGTCATGAAGTAGTTCGGACTCCTTTATTGGTGTCCAAGGGGTTGGCTGCCGAATCGAGGTTCGGCAAGGTGGCACAATTCACTGCTTCAGTAGCCGTATTCTTTTCGGCGCCGAAGTGGGATTCGGCCGTGCCCGTAATTGTGAATATGTCACATGGGCCTGGTATGGTGCCACGTTGAATCTAGCCAACGTGGTTCGCCCCGGCAGTACGTAAGAGTTACTGTATAGGGGGATAGTGTTGGACACTGACTCTCTGGTATGGTGATCATTCGGTGATCCGGAGACAACCTCTAGGGTTGTGTTTATAACGCTCACCGTGTTGGATTCTGTAGGAGTTTCTTTTGCTCTGTATTGCACTGCTTTGAGACCTCTTTATTGTTTTCGGTGTATGACCGACCGGCTTGTTTGAAGACCCGACATTCTCTATTTGTATGACTGGCTGCCGATCCTAGTGTACCATGGATTTGGCATGGGCGATCGCGGTTGCGGTCCAGGCCGGATGGGCCCAAATTGCTTTGTTGAAGTGGCTTTTTCCGCCGACCGGACTGGGAGTCGTGGAATCCGGCGTTGACTGCCGTCTCGCGGGCATCATCATTAGTCTTGGGACGCTTATGTTTGTTGCGTCGATGTTTATGGGTGCTATATCTGGCCTCTAATGTGCTAGGGGTGATTTCTTTGTTGTTGTGAGCCAGCCAGCTATCTTCGCCGTGCAAAAGTTGGTAATGAGTGTTGTTAGGGCCGCCATGGACTTTGGTTTCTCTTGGCCGAGGTGTCGGGCGAGCCACTCATCCCGGATACTGTGTTTGAAGGCTGCTATGGCTTCGGTGTCCGGACAGTCGGCGACTTGGTTCTTTTTTAGTAGGAACTGGGTCCAGAGTCTCCTGGCGGATGATGACCCACAAGTGTAGGGGATCTATCGTAGTCCTTTCGATAAGTAAGAGTGTCAAACCCAACGAGGAGCAGAAGGAAATGATAAGCGGTTTTCAGTAAGGTTTTCTCTGCAAGCACTGAAATAGTAGGTGATAGATAGTTTTGTGATAAGATAAATAGTAACAAGCAAAAAGAAAATAAAGTAAACAAAGTGCAGCAAGGTGGCCCAATCCTTTATGTAGCAAAGGATAAGCCTGGACAAATTCTAATAACGAAGAAGGAGCTCCCGAGGACACATTGGGAATTATCGTCAAGCTAGTTTTCATCACGTTCATAAGATTCGCGTTCGATACTTTGATAATTTGATATGTGGGTGGACCGGCACTTGGGTACTGCCCTAACATGGACAAGCATCCCACTTATGATTAACCCCTATTGCCAGCATCCGCAACTACAAAAAGGAGTATTAAGGTAAACCTAACCACAGCATTAAACATATGGCTCCATATCAACCCCTAACGAAGCAACACATAAACTAGGGTTTAAGATTCTGTCACTCTAGCAACCCATCATCTACTTATTACTTCCTTATGCCTTCCTCTAGGCCCAAATAATGGTGAAGTGTCATGTAGTCGACGTTCACATAACACCACTAGAGGAGAGACAACATACATCCCATCAAAATATCGAACGAATACCAAATTCAGATGACTACTAATAGCAAGACTTCACCCATGTCCTCAGGAACAAACATAACTACTCACAAAGCATATTCATGTTCATAATCAGAGGGGTAATAATATGCATGAAGGATCTGAACATATGATCTTTCACCAAGTAAACCAAATAGCATCAACTACAGGAGTAATCAACACTACTAGCAACCCACAGGTACCAATTTGTGGTTTTGATACAAGATTGGATACAAGAGATGAACTAGGGTTTTGAGATGAGATGGTGCTGGTGAAGATGTTGATGGAGATTGACCCCCTCTCGATGAGAGGATCGTTGGTGATGATTTCCCCCTCCCGGAGGGAAGTGCCCCCGGCAGAACAGCTCCGCCAGAGCCCTAGATTGATTCCGCCAAGGTTCCGCCTCGTGGCAGCGGAGTTTCATCCCGTAAGCTTGCCCCCGAATTTTTCCAGGGGAAAACCCTTCATATAGCAGAAGATGGACGCCAGAAGCCCACCAGGGGGCCCGGGAGATAGGGGGCCGCGCCCTAGGGGGGGCGCCCCCTGTCTCCTGGACAGGGTGTGGCCCCCCTAGCCTATTTCTTTTGTCCAAAAATTCTTATTAAATCTAAAAAGTTGTTTCGTGGAGTCTCAGGTCTTTTGGAGTTGTGCAGAATAGGTTTCCAACATTTGCTCCTTTTCCAGCCAGAATTCCAGCTGCCGGCATCCCCCCTCTTCATGGTAAACCTTGCAAAATAAGAGAGAATAGCCATAAGTATTGAGATATAATGTGTAACAACAGCCCATAATGCAATAAATATTGATATAAAAGCATGATGCAAAATGGACGTATCAGCGGACTCTCCGGGCTGTTGGGTAATGTGACCTAAGTCATCAGCATCCGGTGGTCGCCATAAAGTACCTTGGAAGTTGTCGAGGAATGCGTCCTCGAGATTTTCCCAGCTGCCGATTGAGTTCGCCGGTAGGCTATTCAGCCACTGTCTAGCTGGTCCTTTAAGCCTAAGGGGGAGATACTTGATGGCATGTAGATCATCACCGCGGGCCATGTGAATGTGGAGAAGGAAATCTTCAATCCGTACCGCGGGGTCTGTTGTGCCGTCATATGATTCGATGTTGATGGGTTTGAACCCTCCTGGGAATTCGTGATCCATTACTTCATCAGTGAAGCAGAGGGGGTGTGCGGCGCCTCTATGCCGGGCTATGTCACGACGCAGTCCGACTAAATCTGGTCGGTTATGTCGGCCGGACTTATTACTAGTGTATTCGGCATGACGGTCATCGTCATGTGCTGTAGCGCGCCCCCGTGATCCGTAGATTGATCTTGGTTGTCCTGTGTTGTTTTCCAATATATCCCGCAGGTCCTGCGTATTGCCCCGGGCCGTAGTGAACTGGCGTGGGGGTGCGGGCTGGTACGTCGTTTTATCCTGGCCACTAGGTGGCCGATCAGCGTCATCTTGTGCTGGTAATGCAGGTTCTACGGGCTCTTCCTCCAGCTGAGGTAGCAACTTGTGCTTTGGGTAACCCTTGGTGGTGGCCTCGAGTCCGTATTCCTCGGCCGCCAGGACCTCAGTCCATCTGTCTGCGAGCAGATCTGGATCAGCTTGGAGCTGTTGCTGCTTCTTTTTCAGGCTTCTTGCAGTGGCTATAAGCCGGTGCTTAAAGCGCTCCTGCTCTATGGGATCCTCCGGTACACCGAATTCGTCGTCGCCGAGGCTCACCTCGTCTTCGGAGGGAGGCATATAGTTGTCGTCCTCCAAGTATCCGCCTGTCGCCTGTTCATCTGGGCTGACCTGCCCGTGTTCTTGTTCTGCCTGCTCGAAGGTAGGCTGATCAGGATTGTATTTATCTTCGGCGCCATCTGGATTGTTTTCTTCTCCAGTGTCGGTGTTGCTGTGGCGGGGCTTAGAGCGGCACCGATGATGCCCATGCTTTGATTTCTTCCCTGAGGGGTTATCTTCTGTTACCTCATCGCCATTGTTTTCTTTGGGGGTGTCCACCATATATATATCATATGAAGAGGTGGCAGTCAAGCACCCTGTGGGCGGTGGTTCCTGTTCTTCTCCAGCATCGTCGTCTATACCGTCGATGTCTTCGGAGTCGAAGTTAAGCACGTCGATCAAATCATCGACCGTGGCTATGAAGTGGGTGGTGGGTGGGTAACGAATTTCTTCGTTGCCTGTTCCCACTTGAGCCGAACATAATCAGAGGGGTAATAATATGCATGAAGGATCTGAACATATGATCTTCCATCAAGTAAACCAAATAGCATCAACTACAAGGAGTAATCAACAGTACTAGCAACCCACAGGTACCAATTTGTGGTTTTGATACAAGATTGGATACAAGAGATGAACTAGGGTTTTGAGATGAGATGGTGCTTGTGAAGATGTTGATGGAGATTGACCCCCTCTCGATGAGAGGATTGTTAGTGATGATTTCCCCCTCCCGGAGGGAAGTGCCCCCGGCAGAACAGCTCCGCCAGAGCCCTAGATTGATTCCGCCAAGGTTCCGCCTCGTGGCGGCAGAGTTTCGTCCCGTAAGCTTGCCCCCGAATTTTTCCAGGGGAAAACCCTTCATATAGCAGAAGATGGACGCCAGAAGCCCACCAGGGGGCCCAGGAGATAGGGGGCCGCCCCCTGGGGGGGTGCCCCTGTCTCCTAGACAGGGTGTGGGCCCCTGGCCTATTTCTTTTGTCAAAAAAATTCTTATTAAATCTAAAAAGTTGTTTCATGGAGTCTCGGGTCTTTTGGAGTTGTGCAGAATAGGTTTCCAACATTTGCTCCTTTTCCAGCCAGAATTCCAGCTGCCGGCATCCCCCGTCTTCATGGTAAACCTTGTAAAATAAGAGAGAATAGCCATAAGTATTGAGATATAATGTGTAACAATAGCCCATAATGCAATAAATATTGATATAAAAGCATGATGCAAAATGGACGTATCAACTCCCCCAAGCTTAGACCTCGCTTGTCCTCAAGCGAAAGCCGAAATCGAAAAATATGTCCACATGTTTAGAGATAGAGGTGTCGATAAAAATAAAATACGGACATGAGGGCATCATGAACATTCTAATAACAACAACATATATGGATTTTTTCATATGATTTCCTATGTTCAAGTAATAAGCAATTCACAATGTCAAGTATGGTTCAAAAACTTCATTGGGAACTAACAAACTATAATATCAGTCATCTAAGCAATTGCAATTTATTGTAACATCAGAAAGAGTCAATAATAGAGCTTTTCAGCAAGCTCACATACTCAACTATCTCGTAGTCCCCTATAATTGTTAACACTCATGCAATACTTGTGGTTATAAAGTTTCAGCTGGACACTGAGAAAGATAGGGGCTTATTGTGTTGTCACCCAACATATTCACCTTTAGGTGATGTCAACAATAATAGCCTATGCCAACATACATCCAATTGGATATATGTATCATGATCTTTCAAACACGAGGAGCTTGCTAAAGGGAAAAATAAAAAGGGAAAGGTGAGTATCACCTTGACTCAAGCAATAAAGTAAAACATAAAGTAAAAGATAGGCCCTTCGCAGAGGGAAGCAGAGGTTGTCATGTGCGTTTAAGGTTGATGCATGAAATCTTAATGCAAAAGAATGTCACTTTATATTGCCCCTTGTATGTGGACCTTTATTATGCAGTCCGCCGCTTTTATTACTTCCACAACAAGTTCATACAAAGTTTATTTTCTCTGCACTAATAAGTCATACATATTTAGAGAGAAATTTTTATTGCTTGCACCTATGACAACTTACTTGAAGGATCTTACTCAATCCATAGGCAGGTATGGTGGACTCTCATGGGAAAACTAGGTTTAAGGATATTTGGAAGCACAAGTAGTATCTCTACTTAGTGCAAGGAATTTGGCTAGCATGAGGGGGAAAGGCAAGCTCAACATGTTTGGAAGGTCAATGACAATATACTTTAACTGAGATGTCGAAAAACATAAACCATTAAGTTGTCTTCCTTGTCCAACGTCAACTCTTTTAGCATGGCATACTTAATGAGTGTTTCACAATCATAAAAGATGTCCAAAATAGTATATTTATATGTGAACCCATCTTTCCTTATCACTTCCTATTAATTGCAATGATGACCAAGGCTACATTCATCAACTCTCAACAATTTTTATGCCTCATACTTTCTATGTATGAAGTTATCACTATCCATAAGATCAATATGAACTCTTTTGTTCTTTCTACTTTCTCAAAATCATAGCAACATATCAAAGCCCTTGACTCAACACTATTCTTTATTATAGATAGCACACAGACTTGATTACATAAAAAGATCACAAAGAAAAACTCAAAACTACTTGATATCAAAACTTCGAACTAATAGATCAAGATACTACTAAAAGGATCAAACTAAATAAAGAGGTAAAGATAGGAGTGTGATGGTGATACGATACCGGGGCACCTCCCCCAAGCTTGGCAGTTGCCAAGGGGAGTGCCCATACCCATGTGATTATTTCTCCTTCTTCACAGTTGGTGTCATGATCTTCTTGGCAATTATGCCCTTCAGGATGCGGCTCTCCTCGTCGAGCTTATTGACTTGTTGTTTGAGGTCCATATTTTCTTTACGGAGCTTGCCCGTGACAGACAAAGCTCCTTTTACCCAAGGATGCTGCATAGCTTCTGGAGAACAAGTGAAACTCTTTTTCATATTTTCATAAGAAAGAAATCTGGAGTTGAAAGGAGTGACCAAAGTGGGGACAGCCAGGCTAGGTAGTTCCCCCGTAGTGAATTCTGCTTGGAGACGAGAGGTGACTTCTTGATCTTCCTCCATGGCATCTATCCTTTTAAAATCAGCCTCCATCTCATCCTCCGTTGATAGTCCAAGGTGATAGGCATCGTTGTTTCCTCCTGGACCTGGCGTTGGGTGAGACACCCGGCTCTCCCCAACTGATTCCTGAGAAGACATCTCGCTTTATTCTGCAACAGGAACAGCTCGAAACGAAAATAGAGGATAATTGCATGATACAGTGGTCAAAACCTTCGGGAGTATATATAATGAATTTTTACCGACCAAAATACGTAACATACAAGAAAACGGAGTCCGGGAGGCACACCAGGTGCCCACGAGACAGGGGGGCGCGCCCTACAAGGGGGGCGCCCTCCTCTCTCGTGGGAGCCTTGCGTCCCTTTCGGACTACTTCTTTCTTCCTAGAATCCTTAACTAATCCAAAACTGATGAAAATTGCCATTAGAGTTGTTTTGGAGTCGGTTTACTTACTGTACCACGTACCTATGCCTTTTCGGAGTCTGGAACGTTCTGAAAAGTGTCTCTTATGTATTCCTCAGGGGTTATGGTTTCAATAATATTAGTTTCAACATTGATAGGATTACCTAAAATATAATGTTTAATTCTTTGACCGTTTACCACCCTCGGATTTGTGCCTTCAAAGTTGTTGATTTTTATAGCACCAGAACGATAGACCTCCTCGATAACGTAGGGACCTTCCCATTTTGAGAGAAGTTTTCCTGCAAAAAATCTTAAACAAGAGTTGAACAATAACACATAATCTCCTACGTTAAACTCACGCTTTTGTATCCTTTTATCATGCCAGCGTTTGACTTTTTCTTTGAAAAGCTTAGCATTCTCATATGCTTGGGTTCTCCATTCATCAAGTGAGCTAATATCAAATAACCTTTTCTCACCGACAAGTTTGAAGTCATAATTAAGCTCTTTAATAGCCCAATATGCTTTATGTTCAAGTTCAAGAGGTAAATGACATGCTTTTCCATAAACCATTTTATATGGAGACATACCCATAGGATTTTTGTATGCATTTCTATAGGCCCATAATGCATCATCAAGTTTTTTGGACCAATTCTTTCTAGATCTATTCACAGTCTTTTGCAAAATTAATTTGATCTCTCTATTGCTCAACTCTACTTGACCACTAGACTGCAGGTGATAAGGAGATGCAATTCTATGATTGACACCATACTTAGCAAGCATCTTTCGGAAAGCACCATGAATAAAGTGTGAACCACCATCAGTCATAAGATATCTAGGGACTCCAAACCTCGGAAAAATAACTTCTTTAAGCATTTTAATAGAGGTGTTATGATCAACAATACTAGTTGGAATAGCTTCTACCCACTTAGTAACGTAATCAACAACAACTAAAATATGTGTATAACCGTTGGAGGCAGGAAAAGGTCCCATATAATCAAAGCCCCAAACATCAAACGGTTCAATAACAAGAGCATAATTCATAGGCATTTCTTGACGTCTACTGATGTTACCTATTCTTTGACATTCATCACAAGATACGACAAACTTACAGGCATCTTTGAAAAGAGTAGGACAATAAAAACCAGATTGTAGTACCTTGTGTGCAGTTCTATCTCCAGCGTGGTGTCCTCCATAGGATTCAGAGTGACACTTGCGTAGGATTTGTTCCTGTTCATGCTCAGGCACACAACGTCTAATAATACCATCTACTCCTTCTTTATAAAGGTGTGGATCTTCCCAGAAGTAATATCTTAAATCATAAAAGAACTTTTTCTTTTGATGGTATGTGAAACTAGGCGGTATATATTTAGAAACAATGTAATTAGCATAGTCAGCATACCAAGGAGCAGTACGAGAAGCATTGACGACCACTAATTGTTCATCAGGAAAGCTATCATTAATAGGCAGTGGGTCATCAAGAACATTTTCTAGCCTAGACAAGTTGTCTGCCACGGGGTTCTCAGTTCCTTTTCTATCAACCATATGCAAGTCAAATTCTTGGAGCAAGAGAATCCATCTAATGAGTCTAGGCTTAGCATCTTTCTTTTCCATAAGATATTTAATAGCAGCATGATCAGTGTGAATAGTAACTTTGGAATCAACAATATAAGGTCTAAACTTATCACATGCAAACACAACTGCTAAGAATTCTTTTTCACTGGTAGCATAATTTCTCTAGGCAGTATCAAGAGTCTTGCTAGCATAATGGATAACATTCAATTTCTTATCGACTCTTTGCCCGAAAACAGCCCCTACAGCATAATCACTAGCATCGCACATAATTTCAAAAGGTAAATTCCAATCAGGTGGCTGAACAATAGGTGTAGTGATCAAAGCATTCTTAAGTGTTTCAAATGCTTCTACACAATCATCATCAAAGACAAAAGGAATATCTTTTTGCAATAAGTTAGTCAGAGGCCTAGAGATTTTAGAAAAGTCCTTAATGAACCTCCTATAAAAACCGGCATGACCAAGGAAACTTCTTATACCTTTTATGTCCTTGGGACATGGCATCTTTTCAATAGCATCAACTTTGGCTATATCAACTTCAATACCTCTCTCGGAGATCTTGTGCCCCAAGACAATGCCTTCATTAACCATCAAGTGACACTTTTCCCATTTCAGGACGAGACTAGTGTCTTCGCATCTCTGCAAAACTCGATCAAGGTTGCTCAAACAATCATCAAAAGATGATCCATAGACGGAGAAGTCATCCATGAATACCTGACAAATCTTTTCACAAAAAACGGAAAATATAGCCATCATGCATATTTGAAAGGTAGCAGGTGCATTGCATAAACCAAAAGGCATACGTCTATAAGCAAAAGTACCAAAAGGGCAAGTAAAAGTAGTTCTAGATTGATCCCCCGCTGATACAGGTATCTGAGAGAAGCTAGAATAACCATCTAGAAAGCAAAAATGTGTGTGTTTGGATAGCCTTTCTAGCATTTGATCAATAAAAGGTAAAGGGTAATGATCTTTCTTAGTAGCTTTATTTAACTTACGGAAATCAATTACCATCATATAGCCTGTAATAATTCTTTGCGGGATCAATTCATCTTTATCATTAGGAACAACGGTAATACCTCCCTTTTTAGGGACACAATGGACAGGGCTTACCCATTCACTATCAGCAACGGGATAAATAATACCTGCCTCAAGGAGTTTTAGTATCTCCTTTCTTACCACTTCCTTCATTTTGGGATTTAATCGTCTTTGAGGATCTCTAACTGGTTTGGCATCTTTCTCCACTGTAATTTTCTGTTGACATAATGTGGAACTAATGCCCTTAAGATCATCCAGGGTATATCCAATAGCAGCTCGGTGCTTCTTCAGAGTTTTCAATAATCTTTCTTCTTCTTTCTCTAAAAGGTTAGCACTAATAATAACAAGATATATTTCTTTTTCATTAAGATAAGCATACTTAAAATTATTAGGTAATGGTTTGAGTTCAAACACGGGATCACCCTTGGGTGGAGGGGGATCCCCAAGAATTTCAACGGGAAGATTATGTTTCAGCATAGGTTCTTGTTTAAGGAACACTTCATCTATTTCTTGCATTTCCTTCATAAACATATCGTTTTCATGGTCTAGCAAATATTGTTCTAACGGATCAGTTGGAGGAACAACAATGGAATCAAGACCAATAATTTCATCCTTACTAGATGGTTCCTTTTCACGATGTTGTTTACTAAATCTGGCAAAATTAAACTCATGAGACATACCATCTAAGCCAACAGTGACAATATTCTTTTCACAATCAATCTTAGCACTAGCAGTATTCAAGAAGGGTCTACCAAAAATAATGGGACAAAAATCATCTTGTGGGGAACCAAGAACAAGAAAATCAGTAGGGTATTTAATCTTCCCACACAAGACTTCAACATCTCTAACAATCCCAAAAGGTTTAATGGTGTTCCTATTAGCAAGCTTAATAGTAATATCAATATCTTCTAATTCAACAGGTGCAATATCGTGCATAATTTCTTTATAAAGATCATAAGGTATCGCATTAGCACTAGCACCCATATCACATAAACCATGATAACAATGATCTCCTATTTTAACAGAAATAACAGGCGTGCCTACAACAGGTCTACCTGTCTTAGTATCAGGTCTAGCAATATTAGCAGTTTCACCCAAGAAAGAGACAACATGCCCATCTAAATCCTCATCCAAAAGATCTTTAATCATGGCAATACCAGGTTCAACATTAATTTGCTCAGAAGGTGTATATGTCCTGGTATTACTCTTACGAACAACAGTCGAAGCTTTAACATGATCTTTTATCCTAACAGGAAAAGGAGGCTTTTCAACATAAGCAGTAGGAATAATAGGATCACTATATGTAATAGTCTTCTCTTCGTCTGTAATAGGTGCAACTACTTTCACTTCAACAGGAGGATTATATTTAAACCACTTCTCTTTAGGGGGATCAACGTGAGTAGCAAAAGTTTCACAAAAAGTAGCTACTATCTCAGAGTCAAGTCCATACTTAGAGCTAAATCCATGGAAAGCATCGGTATCCATAAAAGATTTAACACAATCAAACTTAGGTGTCATACCTGACTCCTTACCATCGTCGGAACCCCAATCTTCAGAGTTGCGTTTAATTCTTTCCAATAAGTACCATTTGAAATCAATAGTCTTCAGCATATAGGAACCAGCACAGGAAGTATCGAGCAAGTTGCAATTATCAAGAGAAAGCCGAGCATAAAAATTCTGAATAATCATTTCCCGAGAGAGCTCATGATTGGGGCATGAATACAACATTGACTTAATCCTCCCCCAAGCTTGAGCGATTCTTTCTCCTTCGCGAGGCCAGAAATTATATATGTAATTACGATCATGATGAACAAGATGCATAGGGTAGAACTTCTGGTGAAATTCCAACTTCAGTCGCTTATAATTCCAAAATCTCGTATCATCACATAGCCTATACCATGTCATTCCAATCCTTTATGTAGCAAAGGATAAGCCTGGACAAATTCTAATAATGAAGAAGGAGCTCCCGAGGACACATTGGGAATTATCGTCAAGCTAGTTTTCATCACGTTCATAAGATTCGCGTTCGGTACTTTGATAATTTGATATGTGGGTGGACTGGCACTTGGGTACTGCCCTAACATGGACAAGCATTCCACTTATGATTAACCCCTATTGCAAGCATCCGCAACTACAAAAAAGAGTATTAAGGTAAACCTAACCACATCATTAAACATATGGGTCCATATCAACCCCTAACGAAGCAACGCATAAACTAGGGTTTAAGCTTCTGTCACTCTAGCAACCCATCATCTACTTATTACTTCCCTATGCCTTCCTCTAGGCCCAAATAATGGTGAAGTGTCATGTAGTCGACGTTCACATAACACCACTAGAGGAGAGACAACATACATCTCATCAAAATATCGAACGAATACCAAATTCAGATGACTACTAATAGCAAGACTTCACCCATGTCCTCAGGAACAAACGTAACTACTCACAAAGCATATTCATGTTCATAATCAGAGGGGTAATAATATGCATGAAGGATCTGAACATATGATCTTCCATCAAGTAAACCAAATAGCATCAACTACAAGGAGTAATCAACACTACTAGCAACCCACAGGTACCAATTTGTGCTTTTGATACAAGATTGGATACAAGAGATGAACTTGGGTTTTGAGATGAGATGGTGCTTGTGAAGATGTTGATCGAGATTGACCCCCTCTCGATGAGAGGATCGTTGGTGATGACGTTGGTGATGATTTCCCCCTCCCGGAGGAAAGTGTCCCCGGCAGAACAGCTCCGCCAGAGCCCTAGATTGATTCCGCCAAGGTTCCGCCTCGTGGCGGCAGAGTTTCGTCCCGTAAGCTTGCCCCCGAATTTTTCCAGGGGAAAACCCTTCATATAGCAGAAGATGGACGCCAGAAGCCCACCAGGGGGCCCGGGAGATAGGGGGCCGCGCCCTAGGGGGGCGCCCCCTGTCTCTTGGACAGGGTGTGGGCCCCCTGGCCTATTTCTTTTGTCCAAAAATTCTTATTAAATCTAAAAAGTTGTTTCGTGGAGTCTCAGGTCTTTTGGAGTTGTGCATAATAGGTTTCCAACATTTTCTCCTTTTCCAGCGAGAATTCCAGCTGCCGGCACCCCCCCTCTTCATGGTAAACCTTGCAAAATAAGAGAGAATAGCCATAAGTATTGAGATATAATGTGTAACAACAGCCCATAATGCAATAAATATTGATATAAAAGCATGATGCAAAATGGACGTATCAGCGGACTCTCCAGGCTGTTGGGTAATGTGACCTAAGTCATCAGCATCCGGTGGTCGCCTATAAGTACCTTGGAAGTTGTCTAGGAATGCGTCCTCGAGATTTTCCCAGCTGCCGATGGAGTTCGCCGGTAGGCTATTCAGCCACTGTCTAGCTGGTCCTTTAAGCCTAAGGGGGAGATACTTGATGGCATGTAGATCATCACCGCGGCCATGTGAATGTGGAGAAGGAAATCTTCAATCCATACCACGGGGTCTGTTGTGCCGTCGTATGATTCGATGTTGATGGGTTTGAACCCTCCTAGGAGTTCGTGATCCATTACTTCATCAGTGAAGCAGAGGGGGTGCGCGGCGCCTCTGTGCCGGGCTATGTCACAACGCAGTTCGACTAAATCTGGTCGGTTATGTCGGTCGGACTTATTACTAGTGTATTCGGCATGACGGTCATCGTCATGTGCTGTGGCGCGCCCCCGTGATCCATAGATTGATCTTGGTTGTCCTGTGTTGTTTTCCAATATATCCCGCAGGTCCTGCGTATTGCCCCAGGCCGTAGTGAACTGGCGGGGGTGCGGGCTGGTACGTCGTTTTATCCCGGCCACTAGGTGGCCGATCAGCCTTGTCTTGTGCTAGTAATGCAGGTTCTACGGGCTCTTCCTCCAGCTGAGGTAGCAACTTGTGCTTTGGGTAACCCTTGGTGGTGGCCTCGAGTCCGTATTCCTCGGCCGCCAGGACCTCAGTCCATCTGTCTGCGAGCAGATCTTGATCAGCTTGGAGCTGCTGCTGCTTCTTTTTCAGGCTTCTTGCAGTGGCTATAAGCCGGTGCTTAAAGCGCTCCTGCTCTATGGGATCCTCCGGTACACCGAATTCGTCGTCGCCGAGGCTCACCTCGTCTTCGGAGGGAGGCATATAGTTGTCGTCCTCCAAGTATCCGTCTGTCGCCTGTTCATCTGGGCTGACCTGCCCGTGTTCTTGTTCTGCCTACTCGAAGGTAGGCTGATCAGGATTGTATTCATCTTCGGCGCCATCTAGATTGTTTTCTTCTCCAGTGTCGGTGTTGCTGTGGCGGGGCTTAGAGCGGCACCGATGATGCCCATGCTTTGATTTCTTCCCTGAGGGGTTATCTTCTGTTACCTCATCGCCATTGTTTTCTTTGGGGGTGTCCACCATATATATATCATATGAACAGGTGGCAGTCCAGCACCCTGTGGGCGGTGGTTCCTGTTCTTCTCCAGCATCGTCGTCTATACCGTCGATGTCTTCGGAGTCGAAGTTAAGCACGTGGTCAAATCATCGACCGTGTCTATGAAGTGGGTGGTGGGTGGGTAACGAATTTCTTCGTCGTCTGCTTCCCACTCGAGCCGAACATAGTTCGGCCAGGATTCTCCTCACAGAGAGAGAGACCTTAACGAATTTAGCACAGGGGGGCTCTTCATTATTGGAGCCCAATCGGACTTGATGTGCCTGGGCACTCGCGGTTCGGAACCTACGTCTGGACATAGGTTCGGGGGTCCGGTGACGCAAATCCCCTTAACGGCGGAGTCTGTGTTCGGCTCTACCGCCGAAGAGTATGTGGCCTCCATGGAGAGGTCCATCCACGCGTCCTCGGTCGACGCGATCTGCCCTGGATTCAGGTCCGGAGCGGCTGCAGGGGCGATATCCCGAATACTGTCCGATGGCAGATTTAAGTCATGCTCGTCATGACTGTTCGATACTCCCGATGCAGGCCCGAATCCGTCGAAGATCAAGTCTCTATGGATATCGGCCATGTAATTCAGGTTCCCAAACCTGGCCCGATGGCCAGGGGCGTAGCTGTCGATCTGCTCCAGATGGCCAAGCGAGTTGGCCCGCAGTGTGAAGCCGCCGAACACGAAGATTTGTCTGGGGAGAAAAGTCTCACCCTGGACTACGTTGTTGAAGGTTGGGGGAGCCATCAAGCCTTACAGCGAGGACACAGAGGAACTCTCAATGAAAGCACCAATGTCGTGTCAAAACCGGCGGATCTCGGGTAGCGGGTCCCGAACAGTGCCTCTAAGGTTGATGGTAATAGGAGACTGGGGACATGATGTTTTACCCTGGTTCGGGCCCTCTCGATGGAGGTAATACCCTACTTCCTGCTTGATTGATCTTGATGATATGAGTATTACAAGAGTTGATCTACCACGAGATCATAGAGGCTAAACCCTAGAAGTTAGCCTATGGTATGATTATTGTTGTCCTACGGACTAAACCCTCCGGTTTATATAGACATAGGAGGGGGCTAGGGTTACACAGAGTCGGTTACAGAGAAGGAGATCTATCATCCAAATCGCCAAGCTTGCCTTCCATGCAAAGGAGAGTCCCATCCGGACACGGGATGAAGTCTTCAATCTTGTATCTTCATAGTCCAACGGTCCGGCCAAAGTACATAGTCCGGCTGTCTGGATACCCCCTTATCCAGGAATCCCTCAGGGGCCTTCGGGGGTGTCCCTCTGTCCATAGCATCCGAACCCAGTAAATCCTCCGAGGAGGATTGTTCGGTGCGGGACCTCGCCGGACTACAAAAAAGTGTGGCTCAATGATTAAAATATCATGCAATAGTGAGTCTGGATGCGCAAACGTGTTCGGATTTTATATACTCGCGATCTCACCAGGGGCTGGGCCCTGGGATCCCACTCCGGGCTGCTACCGGCAGCGGCGACGGACTCCTCCGGAAGGGGAGTTTTTCCCTTCTTAGGCGACTCGGCCTCCAGGTGTGTGGAGGCCGTCCTTTTCTTCCTTCCCCTCGCTGGGGGGATTGGTTTTCCTCCTCTTCCTCGTCCTCCTCGGAGGAAGAGCGGGCATCGGAGTCTTCGGATTTTGTGTCCGAAGTGCCGCGGCTACGAAGACCACCCCTAATCTCTTTGGCCTCCTTCCCGACCTTCTTCTTCGGCGCCTTATAAGGCGCTGGGACCAGCATCTACGTCAGAAGTGGGCCGGCTGGTTCTTCTTGCAGTGGGGCTGGACAGTAGATCTGCCCCGCCTTCTTCGTCCAGCCCTAGGGGAGTTGTGGAAAACACATTTAGCATTTCCCTTGTATTATGCAAATAAAACGTATGACTTGCCAACGTACAATGACTTACCGAACTTGCAGGGCGGGACAGTTGATACCCGCGGTCCTCGGCAGGGTCCGGCCACGATTTGCCGGGCTTAAAGAGCACCTTCCAGATGTCTTTGTGCGATGAGCCAAAGAATTCCAGCAGGGTCTGGTGCTTGGCCGGGTCGAATTCCCATAAATTGCAGGCCCTGTGTTGGCAAGGGAGAATCCGGCGAACTAACATCACCTGGACTACATTGACGAGTTTGATATTCTTGTCTTCCATATCCTTGACGCGTGTCTGGAGCACCGACAACTCGTCGGGCGAAGACCAGTTCAGGCCCTTCTTGGGCTAGGAGGTAAGCCGCAGGGGAGCTCCGGATCGAAATTCGGGAGCTGCGGCCCATTTCGTGCCGCGCGGCTCAGTGACGTAGAATCGCTGTTGTTGCCACCCTTTGAAGGAATCATTGAAAGTACCTGATGGCCATGTGACATTGGGCATCTTGCTCACCATGGCACCTCCGCACTCGGCATGCTCGCCGCTCACTACCTTGGGCTTCACATTAAAAATCTTCAGCCATAAGCCGAAGTGTGGCGAGATGCGGAGAAAGGCCTCGCACATGATGATGAACGTCGACATGTTGAGGAAGGAATTGAGGGATAGATCATGAAAATCGATCCTATAGTAATACATGATGCCGTGAACGAATGGGTGGAGGAGAAACCCTAGCCCGCGGACAAAATGAGGGAGGAATACAACCCTCTTGTGGGGTT
Source organism: Triticum dicoccoides (assembly GCF_002162155.2). Classification (NCBI taxonomy): domain Eukaryota; kingdom Viridiplantae; phylum Streptophyta; class Magnoliopsida; order Poales; family Poaceae; genus Triticum; species Triticum dicoccoides. Next base: position 594,360,909 of record NC_041393.1, read on the forward strand.
CCAGAGTAGGAACGATCTGTCCCGCCGTCGGGAGATGATGGCTGATTTTCTTGGCCAGATACCCAGCCTCCCGAAGCTTTTTGATATCCTTCTACCGGACGATAGAGGCCATCCACTTGCCTCCTGCTCCGGATCTGGACATTTTCAGAGGGCCTTTGTGGGCGGACAAGATGAACGCTTGGGCACTGGAGCTCGAGTGAGAGAGAATGGATGAGCAGAGGAAGGAGAAGGCGTGGGTGAAAAAGGGGAGTCCTTGTCTCCTTATAAAGCCAGCAGGGATCCTACGCCTCCCCACTTGCCCAGTAAACTCGCTTATTCCCCAAGCGCCACGTTGATGGCACGGTTGGGTTACCCACACCCGTATTGATGAGAATCCCGTGATAAGGGGACACAATCTCTGCTTCGACAAGACATGCTAATAAAACCGCCTCGCAAGATGTGCGGTAGCATCTTGGGAAAACAGTTCGTATAATGCCCGACCCGCGGTGTGATGTCATTCTATGAAAAGTTGTCAGCAGATTAGATTAGTGGAATATTCTGCTCTCTACGGTGGTATGTGGAATTTATTTTGCAGAGCCGGGCATGATTCATGTGTTCAAAATCTACCTTGGAGTATTCAAAGAAGGAACCTGCCTTGCAATGCCGAAGACAATCTGCGCGCCGGACTCATGGTCATTGAAGCCTGGTTCAGGGGCTACTGAGGGAGTCCTGGATTAGGGGGTCCTCGGACAGCCAGACTATGTACTTGTGCCGGACTGTTGGACTATGAAGAGACAAGATTGAAGACTTCGTTCCGTGTCCGGGTGGGACTCTCCTTTGCGTAGAAGGCGAGCTTGGCAATTCGGATATGTAGATTTCCTTCTCTGTAACTGACTCTGTGTAACCCTAGCCCCGTCTGGTGTCTATATAAACCGGAGGGTTTAGTCCGTAGGACAGGAACAATCATAATCATAGGCTAGCTTCCAGGGTTTAGCCTCTACGATCTCGTGGTAGATCAACTCTTGTAATACTCATATCATCAAGATCAATCAAGCAGGAAGTAGGGTATTACCTCCATAGAGAGGGCCCGAACCTGGGTAAACATTGTGTCCCCCGCTTCCTGTTACCATTAGTCTTAGACGCACAGTTCGGGACCCCTTGCCCGAGATCTGCCGGTTTTGACACCGACAAGGCCTCCCGAGCATCAGCCCGCACCGGGGTGAACCTGTCGACACCAAGCCAGACCTCCAGAACACAATCTGGGCACCGCCAATGCAAAAGCACCACCAACAACAGGAACTCCCAACACAACATCATCTTCCACTGAGACGACCAACAAAATTCTGCCACCACTGTCGCCAAGACGCCTGCTGTGGGGTCAATCTGACGGACCGCCTCCCATGGCCGCCGCCTCAGGGTCTAGGAGAACCCCGACCTGGCGACACCACCATCCGACATGGATACTCACCAGAGATGGTATGCCCCCAAGCCAAGGCTAGGTGTCATGGTGGCCCCAAGTCCGCCTGCACCATCGCCCAAGTGGCTACCTCCTGAAGCGCTGAGAATGCCCCACCGGTGGCACCCAAGCCGCCCATAGCCAGTAACCTCCGGATCTGGTTGATTCGGACCGCTACTGCCACAGACGGCGAACCTCCGAAGCCCACCACGCCTGCGGCCTACTGCCAACGCCCGCCTGTGCGCCACCGTCGTTCAACGCTGCGACCCACGGAAGCCGCCACCAAACTGGGAGAGAGGAATCCCCGTTGCCACCGACGCCAGCCGGCCTTTACTCGGCGGCGGCGAGGGGTGGCTAGGCCTTCTAAGTTGACCCAACTTTTTTTAATAATAAAGCGCTATTTATCGAAGAATAGCAATGATAGCTCTGAGACGTCAGAGACTTCTATCCATTTTGAATCAGGCTCCAACTCCAACTCAGTTGTCTTCTAATCAAATTCCGTTGCCTGGCAGAACCCTTAGGACTGATTTATTGGTTGATGGGGCTAAAATCTATTCGGATGCAACTTTTAGGACCAAGAAAAGTTTGGGTTTGTTGCAAGGGCAGGTTGGCATAAGTGTGTGGGGTCTTTATTTCCTTACCCTCTAATCGAGGAGAGACCAATGTGCAGGTGCAAGCTTCAGCTCCTCCAACTTCTACCTCTCTACAAGCGGAGGCTCTTGCACTAAATTGTGTTGCTTATTTTGCATCTCAACCCAATATTGTTGAGCCTACTTTTCTGACGAACTGCTTGGTTTTAGCGGGGGCTGCTGCTCTAGGTAATGCCTCCACTTCTGAAACTCCATGAAGTATCATGAAATATTTGACTAGTTTTTTTAAGACTGCTTATCAACTGCAGCCAAAGGTGTTTGACATTTCTAGGGAGATCAACGATATTGCTCATAATCTTGCTCAACAATTTTTTCGTGCTATTGGCGACACTCGACTCTCTTGTTTTGTAGCAAAACACACTCATGGTCTTTGCCCAACACTGCCTCTTCTTGGAAATTTTCAGATTGAGGGCTTTAGAATTCATACAATTCACTGTTATTAATTTTCTCCCTGTATGTTTTGGTGTGGCAAGCTTTTATCTCGGTTATAGATGGAAGCGTGGGCATGTTCTTTGTTACTTCTTGAGCTCTGCCTTCTCTCTGTACTATGCATTGTTCTTGGCTTTTTATTTGTTTGCAGATCTCTGGAATTTGATGCTATAACGCAAAGTTGGGGTACATCAGTTTTTTGCAGGGTTTTCATCTTGGTTGCAGATGTATTTTGTTGTTTCTACAGGTCAGCTTAAATCGAGTATGTCTGGGAGATCGAATGCTGGGATGCAATCTCCACTGCAGTAGTAACGCTCCATCTCCTTACCTATAGGACCTTGATTTGCTTGCTTCAAGAAATATGGTCGATCAGTAGTGAAGCCAAAGGCAACAACAGTTCCTTGTTTCAGATTCAAAGTGTTCCTCTGCTTGTTCTTACAATGTTGATCATGGTGTAGTGGTTATATCCACTTTGCCTCATATAGGGTCTTTCTTCATCTCTCTTTTCAAGTACTGCTACTCCTCTCTGTATCTTCAGCAGATCTATGTAATTCTCTTTGTACTTTCCCTATGAGCTGAATGAATTTGGCACTTTGGTGCCTTTGCTTGTTAAAACAAAAACAAAATCCCAGAGCTGCCCTAAAGACAAAACGACTTTTTTATTTGTGAATCTAACACACCAGGAATCATCACACGCTTCGAGATGGAAAAGATTGTCAAAAAGAATAGGTCGTCCATCCATCCCTGACTAATTCTTGTTCATGTATCATGTGTTCTCTGTACTGCCATTTGGGTAAAAGACACAAAATCATCTGCGTATACAGATGCAACAAAAATGATCATAACAAAACCAAAAGATGTTGCCTTGCCTCCAGAAATTTGCTATACATCTCGATCGATGCTTAATGCCCCTCTTGTTGTACGTGAGAGCCGCCATGTCGGGGCAGTCGGGCGTCTCATTTCTCTACTCTTATAAAAGAACAGAGTTGGTGATGATGGTTTGCCTGCCATCCTACAATATAGGCCATCCGATTTATATCTTTTTTCTCGAATATGCCCAGATGGCGTATCATTGCATTGATAGGGGAGAAGGCTTTAGAAATTACAGGAGGTCACCACAGAGACGTGCACAATAATGGCGACGCTGTGGTGGCATGATGAGCAGAAGACAGGGGGTTGCTCAGCTCCCAAAAGACAAAATCAGGTTACAGCTAGCCCTAAGTTCATTCCTCGAGTTCCGGCCATGGCCCAAGAGCGAGCCTCATCTTTGATGGCAGCTATAAGTGATGACAAGGAGGGCGCAATCTTGTCAAAGATGACGGTGTTCCGGTGCCGCCAGAGGGACCATGCGACGAGAGAGGCCACGGTGGCGAGTCCGTGACGTCTCGGCGTCGAGATGTCCAGGAGGGCAGTAGGCAGCCAGTCGAAGAGGCCAACCGAGCCGTCAGGGGTGGCAGTCGATGGGGAGCACCATGAAAGAATTGCATGCCATGTTGCCCGAGCAAAAACACACCCCGCCAGGATGTGGTGCAAGGTCTCGGGCTCCTGAGAGCAAAGCACACAGAACGGCTCGTGGGGTAGGCCGCGCCGCACGAGGCGATCAGCGGTCCAGCAGCGATTGAGGGAGGCCAGCCAAATGAAGAATTGCGCCGAGGTAGGTGCACTGGTTTGCCAAGCAAGTTGCCAGGTGGCTGAGGAGGTGGAGCCATGAAATAGGGCGGAGTAGCAGGAGGAGGCCGAGTAGCATCCATTTTCAGTCCAGCACCAGCGAATCGAGTCCGGGCGGGGGAGTAGCTTGACCTGCTAGAGAGTAGCCCAAAGGCTAACATATTCCACGATGGCCGCTAGACCCAGAGCACCCTGGATGTCACCGATCCAGGGGCGATCAGCGAGCGCGTCCGCCACTGTGCGGGAGTTATGAGCTCGGCGAGGGACGAGGGCTGTGACATGAGGAGCAATGTCGATGATGGGCTTGCCGTCCAGCCAAGGGACGATCCAAAAGCGGCAGGAGGTGCCGTCACCAATGGACTAGATTGTAGAAGCTCGAAAGAATTGGAGCACCTATGGGTCATGGGGTAGCGAGAGGTGAGCCCACGGACGAGTAGGGTCAGTAGCTTGCAGCCAGAGCCAGCGAACGCGCAGTGATATACCAGTTCGATGGAGCTCGCGGATGCCTAAGCCGCCTAAGTCCAGGGGGCGGCAAACGCGCGCCCAGCTGACCAGACAGGAGCCACCGCGCGCATCCATGCGTCTGTGCCAAAGGAAATCACGGAGAATGCGATTCGCCTTCTTGAGGATGGGGGGGGAGATTGCCACAGCCAGGAGCAAGTGCACCGGCATGGCACTCAGGACTTGACGAACCAGGGCGAGGCGCTCGCCACGGTTGAGGAGAGCGGCCTTCCAGGTGGCCAACTTGCGCATGAGCTTCTCAACGATCAGCATGAGCTGGGATGGAGGCACTTTCTTGATGGACAGGGGGAGTCCCAGATACTGAATCGAGAAGGCCACAATAGGGCAAGAGAGTGCAGAGCCAATGGAGGTAGAGACGTCGTCGGGGCATTGAATTGGCGCGGCGAGGCACTTAGCAAAGTTAGTGCGCAGGCCAGAGGCAGCGCCGAACCGGTCCAAGAGCTTGCTAACCATAGAGAGCTCCTCGGCGTCGGGGTGGCAGAAGACAACCACGTCGTCGGCGAATAGGGAGACGCTGTAAGCAGCATGCCGCTGGGTGAGGCACTTGAGGATGCCGGACTGGACGGCGAACTGGAGCAAGGTGTTGAGTGTGTCGATGACAAGAGCAAAGAGCATGGGAGAGACAGGGTCTCCCTGCCGCAGCCCCTGCCCGTGGGGGATGGGTGGCCCGGGTGTCCCATTGATCAGGACACGAGTAGAGGCGGTCGAGATAAGGATAGAGACCCACTCGCGCCAACGAGGGCCAAAGCCCAGGTGCTGCAAAACCTCCATGAGAAACGGCCAAGAGACCGAATCAAAGGCGAGTGCAATGTCCAGCTTTAAGAGGACTCGGGGCTGCTTGAGATGATGGAGTTGCCAGGCAGTTTGCTGGACAAGAAGGAAGTTGTCGTGGACACTCCTTCCGGCAATGAAAGCGCTCTGGTTGGAAGAGACGAGCTCGCCAAGACGCGGAGCCAGCCGCAAAGAGATAACCTTGGCAAAATGCTTGCCGATGATGTGAATCAGGCTCATCGGGCGATAGTCGGAGAGGGATGCCGCGTCCGGGTGCTTGGGCAGCAGCGTGATAAGAGCTTCGTTAAGGCGTTGGAAGGCCAGGCCATTCAGGGAGTATAGGTTGCTGAAGGCGTCGCAGATGTCTTCCTTAATGATGGGCCAGCAGGCGTGTAGAAATTCAGCTGTGAAACCGTCGGGGCCAGGGGCTTTGCCGGAAGGAAGGCGCTTGATTGCCTCCCAAATTTCATCGGGCGTGAAGGGCTGCTCGAGGTCAAAGAGATCAAAGGAGCGATGGCCGATCACGGACAGGTCCAGGGCGACAGAGCGCGGCGTTGGCGTGCCCAGGACATAGGAGAAGTGGGAGAATGCTGCACGGGCCATGCCAGAGTCATCGGAGATGCGCGAGCCATCGACAAGCAGATCGAGCATGCGATTCTTGCTGGCTCTCTGAGAGGCGCGAATCTTGGAGAAAGCAACTGCGGCCTCTCCCGCAGCGAGCCAGCGGAGGCGGGCGCGTTGACATGCAATTGAACGCTCCAGCGAGGCAAGCCCAAGATACTTGCGTTTGAGTAGCCGGCGCAACCAAACTTCAGCCATGGAGAGACGCCGGAAGTCTTGGGCAGCATCGAGACGAGAGATGAGCTCACGAGCGACCGCAAGCTGAGATGCGATGCTGGCGGTGGCTCGCGCACTCCAGCGTTGCAAGCTGCGCGCCGTGGCCCTGAGGCGCGCGAAGATGCGCCGGAAGTGGTCAGGGTCCGGGGCGACAGAGGCCCAGGCATTTTGCATGGTCTGGCTGAACCCGTCGAGGGCAGGCCAATGGCGCTGAAAGTGGAAACGCCGGCCTCCACTAGAGCGAGGAGTGCAGTCGAGGAGCAGGGGACAATGGTCCGAGGCTGCAGAGGCGAGGCAACGAAGCAGAAAGTGGGTGTTGGCCAGCTCCCATGAGGGCGTGCACAGGACACGATCGTTGCGCACGAGGGTGGGGTTATCCTGCTCCTTCGACCAGGTGTAGCGACGCCCATGGAGGTAGATGTCATGCAAGCCATGATCAGAGATGAAGCGCCGAAAACGGTTCATGAGGCGGCGGTTGATGCGATCGTTGTTCTTGTCACTAGCAGAGGAGATCATGTTGAAGTCTCCGCCTAGTAGCCACGGGCCAGAGATAGACTGGCGCAAGTCGTGGAGCTCGGCAAGAAAAGAGATCTTGGCATCGTCGCCTTGAGGGCCATACACTCCAGTGAGCCACCAATGGTCGCCGCCAAAGACGGCGGTCACCACTGCGGAGACGTGATGATCACCCACAATGGGGTTGGTAAGGGAGACACGGTTGCTACGCCAAGCGAGAATAATACCGCCCCGAGTACCGTTAGCGGGTAGCCAGAAGAAGTCGTCAAACTCAGCCCGAAGGGCATCTCGAACAAGGTACGGCGAGACCCAGAAAAGTTTGGATTCTTGAAGACGGACAATATAAGGTGAAACGAAGGCGATTACAGAGCGGACCGCCGAGCGCTTGGCCCCGTAGTTAAGGCCACGCACATTCCAAAACACGACTTTAGGGTTGTACTCCATAGGAAAGGATGGGGGCACGGGGGAGGGCGAGTGAGAGCACGCCAATCATGCCACGATGGGGCATGGCAGAGCCGGCAAGGGCGCGAGGCCATCGAGGACCGACTGAGGTACCTCCCAGCCGTAGAAGTCCACAAAATCCCGAACCACGTCGGAGGCCAGGGGGAGATCAAAGAGCTTGGTGTACCGGGCCATGATCTCGCCGGTGATCGGCTCATCGTCCTTGAGCAACCCCAGGCGGAGGAGTAGGACTCGCTTCGCCTTTGCCTCGGAGTGAAGGCCTCGATCTCCCTTGGCGATCCGCATACTCCGGCGAGGAGTGAAGTTGGGAGGCATAGCCGCCCTGCCCCGGCGCGGCGCCGGCATACTCAGGATGGGGTGAGGGCATTGTTGATTGAGTTTAAGAAGCTCAGGAGAGGGGGGAGGGGGACGTCAACAGCGTCCACCTGTTGCATGGGTGTAGCCGGATTGGGGCGACATGGCGCAACCAGGGCCGCAGCATCCGGCGACGTGACCTGGCCATGCAGCACGCAGGGGTCCACAACGGAAGCAGCAGCAGGGTGGCCCGGGGGGCAGGAGACCGGATCAGGGGCCGGGGCCACCGTATCCTCCTCGGCGAACGCGCAGGGCCTAACCACTGGGGCCGCATTGGGGGCCGGGGAATATTCCATAGCATCCACCAACGGCAGGCAGCCAACAGACTGGAGGCTGGCGGGGCGCGCAGCAGGGAGGGGGAGAGGTGGGGTCCATGATAGTGACCGTGGGGGTGGGATCAGGAAGCGGATCCGAGGCGGGGGATCGGGAGAAGCCACCCCAATCAGACGAGGGCAGGGCAACGGGGAAGGTTCTCGTGTCCCCTCGAACTGGCCAGAAGTGCCACGCGGCGAGCCTGGGCTGGAGGTGGCGAGAGGCACTGGGCCGAGGGGGCCAGAAGTTTGAACCGGGTCAAAGCAGTCGCCCGACCCTGCCAGGGCCGGGGCAGGGATTGCGTCAAGGGGTGACGGGGGCGCTGGCCCACCGCTTTCCAAAAGGAGGGTGGGGCCAAGGCGCAGGGAGGCAGGGACCTGAGGCGCAGGGGGGGCGCATCAGGATGCGGGCCAAGCACGCCCTGCCAGCCGCGGGGGGAGGGGGGGAGGCGGCGATGACCGCGAGCACCGGCGCCAAGGGAGCCCCCCGGAGAGCGCGGGGGCGAGCGCCCCGAGCCACGCCGGGAGTTGCGACCTGGAGGGAACTCATGGCGACGGGGCCATGGCCCTGGCACAGGTGGAGAACCTCGATCAGAACCAGCACCACCGGCGTCCGGACTCGGAGGTGACGGCGGAGGCGACGGGAGGCGGTAGTCCTGGGTCTCCGTGACGTGGATCGCCACCAGGAAACGGACCAGAGAACAGGCAAAACGCTCGACACGATCGGGGTCGGCGTCTGGCATCACAGCGTCGTCGCGGGGAGGCAGTAGGAGCTCGGAGGAGCGAGGGATGCCGTCGGGGTTCGCCGTCCAGGTAGACAGCCGGAAGACAGACAGATCAGCGCCAGAGCGCGTCTCGGGGGCGAGATCCTCAATGAGGCAGAACAGCGCCAACAAGATGTCCGCCGAGGCGCGGCTCCAGGCGTGATCAGAATGCCGCGCATCTCAATGAGCACGCGCATGCGGACCGTCACAGGCTCCCCACCGGTGATGGGGCTCCAGGGGGTGAAGCGTAGCCGGAATCGCGGGGAGCGCAGGCTCGAAGCGACGACGCGCACCCTGGCGTCCTGGGAGCGGAAACGGATGAGGACGTCGGCGGGGTGGAGGTGGCGGTGGACAGAGAACTCGTCGGTGCAGAGGTCGAAGCGCTCCCGGAGGGCGGAAGAGACCTCGTCGACGGACACACCCCGGCGGTTGCCTGCGATGGATGCCATCAGGGACAGGGACTGCAACGCCGTTTCGGACGCCTCCAGCTCTGCGGAGCGCGGCAGGTAGCACACAGCTCCAGCTGGGCGGAGGGAGGGGTGGCCGGAGAGGGTGGAACGAGCCGAAGAGGACCCGGGGCCAGGGGGAGAGGGCACCAGGGAGGAGGACGCTGGTGACAACGACGCCGGGCGGGAGAGCGAGGAGGGCACGGACCCGACCCCGGAGAGCGCGGGGTCACTGGGCCCGGCAACACTCAC
>NC_041393.1:594370510-594380956 GCF_002162155.2 Triticum dicoccoides
GGAGCGCGGGGCGGTGCAGTGACGCGCGATGTGGCCGTAAAAACGGCAACGCCGGCAGCAGATGTCGCGGCGGCACTCGGAGCACGGGTGCCACGGGCGGCGCAGGCAGCGCGGGCATTCATCCGTGCGCTCCGGGGACGAAGCAGGCCGCGACGGTTGGCGGGGAACTCTAAAAACAACGATTCTCCGATTTATATCTGACGGATAGAAAGGAAACTATGACAATTTTGCAAAAAGACATCCACACCTCTCTCCACATTTGCAAATAAGGTTTTCCTTGGTTCATCCTCTTCTCTCACAAGATAAGCTACTGAGTTCAAATTGTTCCATCAAAAAGAAGTTCACTACTCGCTACAGTGCCGTCCAGTCTGCCCTGTCTCCTCTCCTCTCCTCTGGCGCCAACTTACACGCAATACACCCGAGCTGGCGAACTCCCCTCCGATTCGCCGAACCATCCATCGGGCACGCCCCGCTCATTCCCAAACCCCTCACGCCCCGCTCATTCCACTCACACAAACACAAGCTTCCATCCAGTTTTCCCCTCATCAACGTTCTTCTAGCTAGCTGGTTGAGTGAGCTTGCTTTCGGGAGCAAGAAAGACATGGCTCGCATGGCGGCGTCGGTGCTAGCGATCTTGCTAGCCTCTTGTGCCCTGGCGGCGGCGAGCTTCGACAAGGAGTTCGACATCACCTGGGGCGACGGGCGCGGCAAGATTACGAACAACGGCCAGCTCCTGACGCTGGGGCTGGACAAGGTGTCTGGCTCCGGGTTCCAGTCCAAGCACGAGTACCTGTTCGGCAAGATCGACATGCAGCTCAAGCTCGTCCCCGGCAACTCCGCCGGCACCGTCACCGCATACTACGTAAGCGACCAACATATCCATTCATTCCTCTGCTTCTCTTTTATTAGATGACACGGTTGCCTAACTTGATCGGTTTGCTGTGTATGAATGTGCAGCTGTCGTCGCAGGGTCCGACGCACGACGAGATCGACTTCGAGTTCCTTGGCAACGTCACCGGCGAGCCGTACACGCTGCACACCAACGTGTTCACGCAGGGGCAGGGCCAGCGGGAGCAGCAGTTCCGCCTCTGGTTCGATCCTACCAATGACTTCCACACCTACTCCATCCTCTGGAACCCCAAGCACATCATGTAAGTTGGTTCATCGCCATTGCCCAACCTTCGTTTCTCATTCTGTGCTTTGTGCAGCGCTGACCGATCCTGGTGTACTTCAATGCAGCTTCATGGTGGACGACATGCCAATCAGGGACTTCAAGAACCTTGAGGGAAAGGGCATCGCCTTCCCCAAGAACCAGCCCATGCGACTCTACTCCAGCCTCTGGAACGCCGACGACTGGGCCACGCAGGGCGGCCGCGTCAAGACGGACTGGTCCCACGCCCCATTTTCCGCCTCCTACCGCGGATTCAAGGCCGACGCGTGCGTGGTGACCGCGGGCGGCCGGCCTCACAGCGGCGCCATTTTCGGCACGGAGGTCGCCCCCGGCACAGGCGCGGCGGGCGAGTGGTACAACCAGGAGCTGGATCTGACGCGGCAGCAGCGAATGCGGTGGGTGCAGAGCAACTACATGATCTACAACTACTGCACCGACCCCAAGCGCTTCGCCAAGGGCGTCCCCGCCGAATGCTCCATGTAGTCCACATGTGGAATCGCCGGAGGAAGACGACCGGAGATGTGTAGTGTAGCCGCTGGTCATTTACGCCCAGTTCATGTAATTGTGCTCACGCCCAACTCGTGTGTAATATATTGTCTCCTCGTACGTTCATTACCTGTATGCTGTTCTCTGCTCACCTTTCAAAACTGAAAGTCTGAAACATTCGGTTTGATGAGAAGACCTATCCACGATTGGATTGGCACACGAAAATCATTTTGTTCTGCCTTGGACCATTGGGTACGGTGCATGCATCGCCACCTACGGTGCATGTCCCGCTACCTAAGGTGACGGGAGATCGGCCAGTGCAGGGCATGGCGCACGGCCACTGACCGCAAGGCGACACGAAGCGCGACAGAGGAAAGGACAATGGCCTCCCTTCGTAATGATCCGTCAGGTCCCAGCTAGCTGCACCTGCGCGCCCTACGTACGTCTTCTTCACTGCCACACTGGCCGATGGGGAAATGCGTGTACGTTCGAAATTGATCAGGTTGCAGTCTTGCAGCTCTACAGTTGGGAAATATATGGTGATACCATCACTCCAAAAATTTAAGCTTAAATGTTTCAAAAAATTCCAAAAAAATTAAGAATGTTCACAACACATATATCAACAACCCCTAAAAATTTCAGACCCAAATTCATATTGTATATTGAGAAAAAACAGAAATTCAACACCAATAGTTTCAAAAACGACAAAAACATGATTAGTGTCAAAAACTGCACTATTCACATCTGGTTTTGCCTTTTTTGTTTCGCTTTGTGTACTTTAAATTTAGATATGAAATTTTTAGGGGCTATATACATATGTGTTGTGAACATTCCTCTGTCGTTATTGACACCAGTCCACACCGCCACCCGAATGGTGGCCATACATGTCTCCTCCTCTTCGGCTCCCCGCTCCTCCCCCCTCTGTCTCCTCTTCTTCTCGATCACCATCGCTTGTATGCTGCCGGGCGAAGCCCGGTCGACATCGGCGGTTGTGGGTAATTCCTCCCTCCCTTGTGCTTACCCGATCGATGTGACGTGGGCGGTTGTAGGTATTTCCTCCCTCCCTTGTGCGGTAGGGGTGGCCCGGGACGGGCTGCCCGGCAAATGCGTCATGCTAGGTGTCGGGATCCTATGGTCCAAATGGTATATATCGATAAGAAATTTCCTTTACAGTACAATCTTTCACTTTGGTCTAAATTAATTCCTTTGTTTCGGAAGAGCCCTAAACCAATAGACCTCCTTTAAGTGACTATCTGCGCGATTGTATGCATGCCTCCAAAACGACACACTTTGTAAACATGCACCGCTTGAAGGGAGATAGGATTTTTTGTAATCATCTTAGTATGACTGCTCATCTTCGTTCAATACTTCTCCGATCGAGCCATGTTTGGATAATGATGCTTCAAAGAGTACGATCTATTGGTTCTTGCATTAGGTATACATGTGAAGTTCATAGATATGATGGTTCTATGTTTCGTCTGCACTCGCACTCGCATGACTAGATTACTTTACATGATATTGGTAACACTACTTTCATGAAGTTAGTCTAGATAAAATTTATTAGACAATACTCCCTCCGTCCGGAAATACTTGTCATCAAAATGGATATAAGGGGATGCATCTAGATGTATTTTAGTTCTAGATACATCTCTTTTTATCCATTTTGATGACGAGTATTTTCGAACGGAGGGAGTACTAATTATTTCAACAAGTCATTAGTTCCGGTACCATACAGAATTTCACTCATCAATTGACCAATTTATCCAAAAGCGGGCAATGTGTATCGGAGAAGAGGAGCACCAATTTTGCAAGAACGAGTAATGGTTAAATTAGGGCGTGGCTACATGGCAGTCGTCTGAAAAAAAATCGAGGTCAATCTATTTTTTCAACCGCCCGATGCGAAATTAACAGCCCCGCTTTCTTCTTCAACCTCCCGCTTTCTTCTCTCTTCTCCATGCTGAACCGCCCCGCCGCCGCAGGCCAAACTGCATGTGATCACCACCGCGCAGCCTTGCCATTCGCCCTCCCCAGAACCATCCCCTACCGCCGGTCTTGCCGCCGCCCCCGGCCATCCCTCCAGCCCCAACACCGACGGAGATTTTCTCTGGCGAAGTTGCACCACTGCCCACCACCGCCGTTCTTCCACCCCCACCCCTTACCCTAAGATAGATAATAGGGTAGCCCTCCGCCGAGCTCCTTTCTTCTCCTTCCTTCCCTCCGGCCTCCCTTCGGCGAACTCTCGAAATCCACTGACCCCAACGACTCACATTTTGCTAATGTGATTTAATTACACCGCTCCATTATTGTTCCTCTTTTTTTAGGAAACTCCATTATTGTTCCCTAGTACACTTGCATGGCATGGTTGTTCTCCTCGAGGCTCAAACAGATCCATAACCGGTGGTCACTAACTCATCCAAGATCTTCCACAGCTGTTCACCATATTCTCTTAACTACCCTGTGATTGCAAATGAAATGATCATAATTAAAAGTAAGAGTCGGGGTGGGGAGAGTAGAGGAAATACATACACTCATGCTGGTAATTCCCGTCTCGCATGCCCAGCCGCCTAGACGACGATTACACTCACGGACCGGGTCGACGATGACACACTCGTCGTGCATGCCACAGCCGCCAGGACTGCCACCTCGGTCGCGTGGATCTTTACACGAACCTGCCCCGGTACCACGCATGGCCGGCGCAGGACAATGCATGTAAGTTTCAAGGTAACTGGAGACCGCTATACCGAGCGAGTACGTGACACGGCTTGCTTGGGTTATAGCACGGTTTGGACTGATGAATGAGTATTGACTAGCCGGTTCCACTTTCAGCTTGTTCAGATCTGTGACACTACGGGCACAGAGGAGGAAGGTTGTTGTGCCCATATAATTTGGGAGCTGGGGATTCGGTGGCTCCGCGCGGTGTGCTATGTAGATGAAGGTGGCGATGGTGATTCGGTGGCTCCGCGCCTCGTTGGCCTGCCGTTGTTCCTTCGATGAAGCTCCGTGCCCGCCTCGATCTGCCACCGCCGCCATAGGATCTTTGCCCTCATTCCTGGGCAAAAGGGGATAAGGTCCCCTCTACTTTGGTGGTGATATGGTATCTTGTGGAGCCATGTGCTCCAGCAAATCCTATCCTTCGTTGGTGCTTGGTGTTGCCCATTTTCGCCGTTCCTCGTGCTTCGGCGCCTTTATCCGACAACTTTCATGCGGCGATATGTCTTAGCGCAGCCGGCGACAGTGCTCGACGAGCACTGTTGAGCGACAAGTAATTTCAAACGGAGAAGGATGTCACATGACTTTCAATTTTTTTATTAGTTTTGCTTACAAAAAATTCATTTCGTCTTCCACTAGCTAGCCCGGATGCATTTGGCTCACCGGATGGTAAAAGACAATTTGGCTTGATCTACTATGCGACCGCGCCCTTGCCTCGATGCCCGTGACCAATGTTTGTTATCATGTGCACCCTTACTGGAGAGCAGGGGCGGATCCAGACTTAAAATTACCCGGTGTCCATATAGAAGAACACATGCCTACATATCAAACAATTGAATGGCCTACACACTAAGCTAATAAGTGCATGCAAATTGCAGCCGGTGCCAGTGACACCGGGTAGCTATACGTAGCTTCGCCCCTGCTGGAGAGCACACCATGTCCATCATCCACTGTGGCGGCGGCGCCGGCATTTCAAAGAACGTATAATTCTATTTCTCTTTGTTAACACAAAAAAAATGAGGTCCTAGTATTCTAGTTTCGCCCCATGTCCCCAAAATCTCAAGACTGGCCCTAGTGCTCGTGTGGACGACTACTCGTTCTTGTGGGGTTGCTCCTACTGCTTCTTCTTTGGCAACTTGGGCTCCATTTGTCTGGGTTTTGGTGAACCACTCTGCTGGTCGCCGGTACAACATCCTTCACTCTAGGGCCCTTTGCGGCGGCAAAGATAGATCATGGTTTGGCCTCGGTTTGGCCCTTTGGGTGCAGTAAGCGACCGGATCCATGCTCGATATGTCGTCCTCGCTTGGCCTTAGTTTGGTTTGCGGTGTTGGTCATAGCGGTGGTCGATGACAATGGCGCTTGTTCTTGCCGCTGCCTTCGAGTTATTCTTCATGTGCATCTTGTATCATCCACTAATCTGGCGCTCTTGTACTCCTGACCAATTAATGGCATTGTTAATGCAAAGCTGGGCTTTGGTCATTCCTCTAAAAAAATCAACATTTTTAGTGGCCTAATTCTTAGTCGAATGAGAATGAATTATTCGATTATACTCATCGCCACATTTCGAGCGTGCGACGACGCCCTTGCTCTGCCCTGGCAGAGCTGAAAGCAGGGCCCGGGTCGCCCACGCACCATGACGAGATCGATCATCGACCCGTCAGCGTCAGCGCCACCTAGAAGGCAAACTCGCCCGCGGGGATCTGTGCACGAACATTACTCCGGTGCCACCTACGTGCGCATAGCCGGCGCAAGGCAATGCATGTGGTCTCTTGTATAAACTGCTACAACGTGACACCGACACGTACGGTCGACTTGTTTGGGTTATCACGGTTTTGGCCGATGAGTGGCTAGCCGGCCGGTTCGATCTTGTGCAGATCTGCGGTATTACTTTTACTGGCGTTCGCCTCAAAGGACGAAGGTCGTTGTGTCCATATAAATATTTTTTTTTATGTTAACATATAAATATAATTTGGGAGCCAGGTACAATCATATCCGGCCGCTGATGATTAACAGCGATTACGACTGCTGATGATTAACACGGCCCACGAATGAATGAACGTCGCCGGTGCACGCACGTACATGCATAATGCATTGCATGGCCCCGGCTCGAGCCGGACGCGTACAATTGAAGGCGTGCAGCGGAGCGCATCCCATGCGCCGGCAGGGGTCTATGTCCCCAACGCCGGGCCTGCTTAATGGCGATCTAAAGAGCAGCCGTACGCGCCACCTTAGGTCCACTTGAATTCGCCACACCGGCTCGATCGACCCATCCAGTCCATGCGCCAACTCGCCCTTGGCCTCAGGCTTCCATCTCTCTAGATCTCCCTGGCTGCGCTGTGCCGATCGAGCTAGCTGGCGCGCGTACGACGGATCAAATGATTTCCAAGTTCCAACCCCACCCTTTCCATGGGAAAAAAAATCCATTTTAAACCTTAAACTCGTAGAGATTCGGCGAAACAAACCCTCAAGTCGAAATCCCAGTCGATTGCACCCTGAACAATGTAATCCCGGTCTAAACTGAACCCTGGAGTCGTTTGGCAAACCAGGATCAACAACGTGTCACAGGATGGCCGGGATTGGTGCCATTTCGCGGCACTGTTGGGCCGGCCCGCTTTAGTTTTCTTTTTCCTTCTTTTAAAACGTGCAGTTTTTTTATTCTTTAAAACTGCAAAAAAAGAGAACGTAGGGTTACACGAACCTGTGACCTGCTGCTGTTAGTCGACGGAAGTAACCACCAGAACAGCACATCATTGTTCAATTTCTCCCTGTTTCCTCTTTTTCTTCTTTCTTTTTCGGTTCTTTTTCTGTTCTTTTTATTTATATTTTTCGTTTTTAATTTTTTGTTAAATTCGTGGACATCTTAGTAGGGAATACCAAACGAAAAAAAACCTCGTGAACCAATTTTTCAAAAGGAAAAAGGCCGCGGTTTTTTTATAAAAATTTCATGTATTTAGAAAAAATTCAAATGTTTTGAAAAGAAGTTCACAAATTTTCAAAAGAAAAGTTCTCAGAATTTTGAAAGAAGTTGTAAAAATGAAAAGAGTTCGTGGATTTGAAAAAAGTCCACAGATTCAAAAAAAAGTCCACGAGTTATGTAAAAAAATTCACGCATTAGATAAAAACGAAAAAAGCTAAGAAATTGGAATAAATTATTCAGAAGAGGAGAGGTGGTGTGGTTGGTAAGGACAGTTTTTTGCACCCTACGTTTTGTACGGAAGTTCACAAATTTGGATAAATTTTCATCAAAGTTAGAAAAAGTTCATCAAATTTGAAAATATGTTAGTCGACTTGAAAAGTTCATCAAATTTAGAAAATTTTCATTATTTTGAAAAGTTCATGAATTCAAAAGATTCGTAAAAAAGTTCACAGAAACAAAAAAAAATCATAAACTCAAGAAAAGTTCACGAAATTGAAAAAAGAAGAAAAACGGCCAAAAAAAGCAAACAAGCTGTAATCTAGCACAAAAAAATGAGCGTTGTTAAAAATAAAATAAAAGAATAAATTATCACGAAGCGGATGCTGTCCATGGGGTACGTACGGGTCTACCACACCAGCTACTACGTGCGTGTGTAGGCCACAGATCGCCAAATAACTTGGCCTCACACGTCAGACACGTTACGTTTGCTAGGCTGTACACTAGCGTTGAGGAACGGGGCGAGGGTTCTGAATATCCATCCGACGACGGTTTCCATTACCGCGTCTCCTATACGTACGTACATGGTGCGTACTGTTCCGTGGGTTGGTGGGACTGGCCGGGCACTGCAGTTTGTTCCACGTCTGAGTTTGCACGGAGTAGATGGAGTGGATATCCATAGAGGACGGGCGTACAAATGTACGAGCATCATCTCATCTAGCTCGAGAGTTTTCTTTTATTAAAAAATACCAACATGCTAATCTAGCCCGGGTTGGTCTCACTTTTTTTTCATCTAGCTCCAGAGCGCGGCCGCTTAGATTAGAAAACGTAAAGCTTTTTTTTGGCGAATGAGAAAGGGTAAATCTACTTTGAGTACAGGTAGTATGTCAAATGTCAAAGCCAGGACGCGGCGGATCAGACAGCTGGGGTGGTCATGCTGAAGAACAATGCATCGAGGCTGATGTCTATCTGTGCTGTGAGTCAAAGCGAGGGGGCACACTAAAGGAGATGTCGTCCTCTTCCTCTCCCGCAATGCTAGCCTAGTTCTACCCTCCTCCCCTGCGTGGGAACTTTATCTTTTGATGCTCATATGTGAGCGGTTCTCTGGTACTTCTGCTGATAGGCTCTGTCGTAGACTGTTTTACTAAGTGTCATCGGGTTTTCGCCCTGCAGTGGGTAATCTTGATGGCGAGTGCTCACAGTGGGTTTTCCGATGATGTTCGAACCCACTTTCCCCTCCTCCGTCTCATTCCCTGGACTTTGTATTTCCGTTATGTCACATTAATGGAAAGAGGTTATGCCCGGTTCCATAAAAAAAAAGTATAGGTAGTTTGTGTGTATTGGGGTGATTGTTGATGATAGACATGCATATCCTGCTCCTGGGTATAGATGCACTCCACTGAACCGTAAAATCTTAAAAAATGATATAATTCTTTTTGTCAACAACCATTGTTGAGGGATTCACCCATGTGCAACTTTTTGCGAGGAAATTTCGTTCGTAATACTTTGGGGATAGAATTTATGCTCAAAAAGATTGTTTTGAAAACATTTTTGGAGCACTGGTCTTTGTAGAGATTTTTTTTCCGTCACATAAATATGCACAAAGGTTAAAAATAAGCAATATTTGATAACAAGAAAAAACTTCCTAACTTTTCTTGGATTTTACTCTTCATGCCAACAACATATAAGTTCGGTTATAGAAAAACAATTCCAGGTGAAGGCAGTAGATGATTAGTTTGCTTGTGTGGCCTGCAGGCCTTGCTGGAGTGAAATGATAATTCTGTCCACAATCATGCCCCACCTAGTAGTACAACTAAACATGACATCTACATAATAAGGGCATCTTTGATTTGCAGGATTTGAAAACATAGGAATAGGAAAGGTATAGGATTGAAGTGGCATACCCACTGAATCCTATAGGATTAGCAAGAAACGTTTGATGCCATAAGAAAAAGATAGGAATTACAAAAAAAGTTGGAGTGGATGTTAGTTTCCTATATAAAGTATAGTATAAAAGATTCAATAGAAAAATTCCTATATAATTTTACGAGATATGTAACGTCCGAACGTTCAGATCTTGGTAACTGCCCTTTTTTCGCTCTATCTTGGGAAACTCCCGTGATTTTCTCGCACGAGCATTCGGTAACTGCCTTTTTTCGCTATATCTTTGGAACAAAAATGCTAGACATACAAAGACTTACACGTTTTTACACGCTCCTTCCATCTAACAACCAATCATAAACCTCTCCCCCCCTGATTTTCAGGGGGGTGGGCCGCACCTATTGACCAATCAAGGTTAACCATCTTGTAAAAGCCTGTAAATCGTTTGTACGTGTAGCATTGCCGTCTTTGGAAACTCCCATTTTTTCTCCCTATATTCGTTAACAATCTTTTTTGCAATCTAAAAAGTAATTGAGCCCAGTTGCAATCGAAGTTGGGTCTGCTAGCTTTTGTATGATGCCGATGACCAACTTACCTGATACCACTTTCATGTCTTTTAATTGGAAAACTTCCTAAATGACCTTTTTTAAACCCCATGGCAGCAAAAGAAAAGTTGTTTCTTTATTGTTTGTTGGCCTTGTCTAGTACATCATTTCGTACTTGATTATACACTGTGGAATTAGGCATACATACAAACATTTTTGTTGGTAACTTTGACCCGAGGAAAAACAAGTTGTTGAAAGCATGCCCCCCGGTAAGTTCTATTTAAATATCACGGTATTTTACGCACCGCGGGCCTTGATAACTTACGTAAAAACACTACGGTAACTTTGACTCGGGATGAAAATTTGTTATGGAACGTCACACAGTACCCTGATCCTGGTAACTTTGGCGCCGGGGGGAGGCAGGGGTGGTTGATGAAATATCCCCTTGGTAACTTTTATGTGAATAACATGGTAACCCATACATCGCAGATCTGATAACTTATGAACCTCGATCCTAATAA